>NW_007259499.1:172811-173962 GCF_000164805.1 Carlito syrichta
ACTCACCTCAGCCTCCCAAAGGCGCGGGATTACAGGCTGAGCCACTGAGCCCGGCAGGAAGATTTCTTTACTCACCAGAAATAAAGCTGTTTCCCATGGAAAGATTTTACAAGAACTGTCTGCCGGGCTGTCTATTCTATGGAAACTCCAGCTGTAGTTGTGAGGAAAGATTATCTCATGTCAAAACATAAGAAAGGAAATGCTAGGAATAATTCTACCTTGAAGTGTAAGCAAAGGTTATGTGTTCTAGTCCCTGATTTCTCTCACAATTCTTGTCTTAGGTTGAACCTTAATGTTTTTGTTTTAGAATTTTAAAAATATCAATAATTAGCATATCACTGAAGAAAAAATTTGAAATGTAAATGAGGGTCAGGCTCTGTGGCTCAGCCTGTAATCCCAGCGCTTTGTGAGGCCGAGGTGTGTAGATTGCCTGAGTCCGCGGGTTCGAGACCCGCCCGGGCCAGTTGGAGAGACCTCATCTCTACACTAAATAAAAAATTAGCTGGGCATGGTAGTGCATGCCTGTAGTTCTGGCTACTTGGAAGGCTGAGACAGAAGGATCGCTGGAGCCCAACAGTTCGAGGCTGCGGTGGCCAGAAGCTTGCCACTGCACTCCAGTCTGGGTGACAGAGTGAGACTCCAACTCAAAAAAAGAAAAAAAAAAGAAGCCGGGCTCGGTGGCTCAGCCTGTAATCCCATGCTTTGGGAGGCTGAGTTGAGTGGATTGCCCGAGCCCGCGGGTTCGAGACCTGCCTGGGCAACTTGGCGAGACCTCATCTCTACAATAAATAAAAAAATTAGCTGTGCGTGTTAGCGTGCCTGAAGTTTCAGCTACTTGGAAGGCTGAGACGGAAGGATCGCCGGAGCCCAGCAGGTCGAGGCTGCGGTGGCTGGGAGCGGCCACTGCACTCCAGTCTGGTCGACAGAGTGAGACTCCAACTCAAAAAAAAAAAAGAAATGTAAATGAGCAGGGGGAACAAAAATTAAAACTGTCCAAAAATCTATCACCCAGAGAATTTCACCCTTAACATGTTTATGTATAGCTTTCTAACCTTTTACATGTCTTTTATCTCTATGAGTGTGTGAATGCATTTTTTTTTTTTGAGTTGGAGTCTCACTCTGTTGCCTAGACTGGAGTGCAGTGGCTGCTC
>NW_007259499.1:174053-198719 GCF_000164805.1 Carlito syrichta
TCACCTCAGCCTCCCAAAGGCACGAGATTACAGGCTGAGCCACCGAGCCCGGCTATGAATGGATATTTTTATGTCCCTTTCTCTTTTTAACAAATATTTTAACTCTATAATCCACTATAGCTTTTTTTCTTTTTTTGGCTGTAGATGAAATGTTATATATGAAAGTCTCCTGTCTTCTGTTAAGATTAAAAACTTTCTAAGACTAAACAGCAGTTTAGTTTTACAAACTATAGTTTCCCAGTTTTAGCAACTTTGGAGATGGTCTTACCTCTTGTAGTTTTTTTGTGTAGGCATGTATACTTGTGGATTCCAGAACTGCATAAGCTGAAGAGTTGAGTGTAAAAGTTTTGGGATATCTTGGCTGGGGGTTGGATTCCGCTAATAAAATGTTTCTTGTCTTGTAGTTAAAATATACCCGCCCTGGGCTGCCTACCTTCAGCCAGGAAGTACTCCACAAATGGAAGTTAGATATCAAGAAGTATCATCGCATTCGGTGTCCTAACCAGGTGGTTTCTTCTCATTCATTGATTTAGTAAATGTTGTTTGATATTTATTCCTTTGTGACAAAGCACCTGAACCTCAGTGGCCTGAAACGATTGTTTTATTTGTTCATAGTGTGTAGATGAATAGTTCTACCAGGGCTCAGCAGGGTAGTTCTTCGGCTATACAGGGAATTAGGTGGAATCACTCAAGAGGGTGCCTTCAGCTGGAGGCTCAGGTGGGCTAGAATATTCAAGATGGCTTCTCTGTAGCTGCATCCAGCTTATCCCCCTTATCTAGTGGGTCGTCGGCTTGCCAGTGGGGCTATAGTGACTGCCTTTGCAGAGTGTTCTGAAACATGACAGCAGCAGATGCAGCCTTCTTAAGGCCAACTTGGGAATGTGCACAGCATCTCTCCATGGTGTGCTGCTGGCAGATGACCACAGGGCTGACCCAATGCAGAGGAAGGGTGAATAGGAATAGTCTCCGCTTCTTGATGGGAAGAGTGGCAGAGAATTTGCAGTCATCTTTGAGCTACCACAGCTGTAGTAGACCCAGTACTTGGGGGAGGGGTAAATGTAAACGAGCTGGGACACGCGTTTGCACTAAGAAAGAAATTAGAAATGCAGGTAAGCAGGGGGAAAGTTTTAAAATGTTTAACTGTATATATTTCCGTGTTTTTCTTAAGTGTTCGAGAAAGTACCAGGGAAGGGTAGTGGCTTAATCTTTTCACGATAACTTGCTCACTTGCTGATGTTTTCCTTTTACCTTTCTTGGTATTCCTTCTTTTGTCATTGCATGTGGATACTTTTTTGGGACTATTTGATGGCCTTCTTCCTTCAAATGTAGAGTCGGTCAGTGTAAATGGCAGATTGCTAACAGAAGGGACCTATTTGGCATAGTCTTCACATTATTTCTTCTCTTTTTCAGGGTTGTGAGGCAGTCTACAGTAGTGTATCTGGCCTTAAAGCTCACCTGGGCTCTTGTCCATTGGTTTGTAACTCTTTGAACTTCATATCTTAACTTGTCCCATAAAATAATCTGACATGGAAGAGAATTCAGTTTAGGTGAACAGCTAGTTGTCCTGTTTACTGTTATGTTCAGAGGCTGCTTTAGTTTTTTATGTCCCAAAGATTCTTGGTGTGTCACTGGGTGAGATGCCAGAGTATGTCCAATACTTAGAAAAGAACAACACAGTTGTAAATCATATCAATTTAAAAGAATTTGGAGAAAAATATATTCATTCTGAGTTCCAGAGAACTAGCTTCTTCCTCCTGACTCTGCCCTGTTTTATTGGACCTTAAACTTTTTTTTTTGAGTTGGAGTCTCACCCTGTTGCTCAGATTGGAGTGCAGTGGCACGCTCCCGGCCACCGTAGCCTTGACCTGCTGGGCTCCGGCGATCCTTCCCCCTCAGCCTTCCAAGTAGCTGGAACTACAGATGTGGGATCACAGGCTGAGCCACTGAGCCTGGCCAACCTTTTTTTTTTTGAGTTGGAGTCTCACTCAGTCGCCCAGACTGGAGTGCAGTGGCTGCTCCCGGCCACCGCAGCCTCGACCTGCTGGGCTTTGGCGATCCTTTCGCCTCAACTTTCCAAGTAGCTGGAACTATAAGCGCGCACTACCATGCCCGGCTAATTTTTTTTTTTTGATTTATTGTAGAGATGAGGTCTCAAATTCGCAGGCTCAGGCAATTCACTCACCTCGGCTTCCCAAAGGGCGGGATTACAGGCTGAGCCACCGAGCCCGGTCCAACTTTTTTTTTTTTTTTGAGTTGGAGTCTCACTCTGTCGCCCAGGCTGGAGTGCAATGACACGCTTACGGCCACAGCAGCCTCCGCCTCAGCCTTCCAAGTAGCTAGAACTTACAGGTACGCAACATCAAGCCTGGCTAGTTTTTTGATTTGTAGAGATGAGTCTCACCAAATTGTCCAGGCTGGTCTCGAACCTGTGGGCTCAGGCATTCCTCTCACCTTGGCCTCCCAAGGTGCTGGGATTATAGGCGTGAGCCACTGGCCTGGCCCTGTCTTAAACTTTCTAGAGTCAACTTTCTTGTGCTTGTGTGGATTGGTGAAGATCTCTCTTAAACCCATCTGTACTATTTTGGCCTCTGGGCATGGGAGGTGGGATAGGCTGTCAGGTTAACAGCCATTCACCTCACTGAAACTTTTCCATGTTGACCCAGGTGTCCTAAAACCCACCAGCATGGGAAATGCTGCCACTTTACATCCCATTCTCCTCACCCAAAATGAGCACCGTGGCAATCTGAAGCTTCAGGAGGGGAGAGAAGTCTCAGTTGAAGCAGCAGGGAGTTATAGGCATGTAAACCAGATTTGTCCAGGAATGATGAGGAGTTTCTCATCATGATCCCAGTTCCTCAGCCCTTGAGCTGAGTGTTGTGAATGGTACTCTCTGCAACAATGATCATAGTGGGAAGAATCACACATCGGTGCCTCTGGTGAACTTTGGGAAGTCAGTCATTTTGAGGGAGGAACCAAGAGCCCATGACGTGAAGTGACGGGAACAGGAGAAGGTAGAGGTGCAAGGCTGTCGCATGACAGTGGGGGGACACCAGGCTGTGCTGAAGCTGGGTGGGCAATAAGTACAGAGTTGCATTAGGAGAGAGGGGAGGATGGCAGTTCTTTACCATGGCTGCTGGGCTAATCTCCGAGCAGAACCACGATAACGCTGTACGTGAGGCTTGCATGAAAAGGTTAGCGGACTACTGCTGTGAGAACTATTTGTCCCGGCAGGGCCAGTAGTCAACACCCACATGTCAAAGGATAGAGTCATGGGCCAGTACCAGGGCTGTGGCTCTGTGGAATTCTTGAGTGAGGAAGACACTAACTCTGCCATTAAGATCACGAAGGTGATCAAATTCTATGGGAAGACTGTAAGGGTGAACAAGACTCATAGCATTAGGATAGAGTTATATTGGTGATAGTCTATCCAAGCTGGTTCTTAATACACTGATGTTTTGGATCTCTTTCCTTCTTATCTTTGATTAAGTAGAATTCCCTCTTTTCATCTCAAACAATTCTTACACGTGACCCATGTATGTGTTTCTGAATTGACCAGTAATTCTCTTTTGTTTCTCTCTCGGAAATAGGGAAATTTTGTGGCTGGAAAATACAAGTGTCTTCTATGCCAGAAAGAATTTGGGTCAGAGAGTGGTGTCAAGTATCATATCAACTCTGTCCATGCTGAGGTGAGGTCTCTGCTTTCCTATAGTGCTTTGTAATCCTGTGGACCTGATGTGTAAGCCACAAGAGAGGTGGACTTTGTCCTTGTTTTTATGGGCTGGGGCTGTCCAGGAAAGTAACTCTAAAGTGATTACCAAAGACACTGGAGTTAAAATACTCTCTAAAATTAGATGTATAATTGTATATTTCTGTGAATGTGTTTGAACTCACTGTGATTGTAAGCCTCCTTGAACTCTTCTCATTCTCCTAAATCCAATTAAATCAGGTATTTGGGAAACAGGTTGAATTTACACCATTTGAAATTCTTTTTTGTTTGTTTTTAGAGAGAATATTGCTCTGTCACCCAGACCAGAGTGCACTGGTCCTGTCATAGCTCACTGCATCCTCAAACTCTGGGCTCGAGCAGTTCTCCTGCTTCAACCTCTTGAGTAGTTGAGAACACAGTCACATACTACCATGCCTGGCCAGTTTTAAAAATTTAAGCAGTATCTAAACAGTACTAAAACAGGTTGCTGGAAGACATCAGATTGCTAGAAAACATAGAAATATAAAGATCACTATGAAAGGAAAATTTTAGGAGTAATCACATTCTGAGATTCTCTTGTTAATAAAATTTGTGGGCCGGGCTCGGTGTCTCAGCCTGTAATCCCAGCACTTTGGGAGGCCAAGGCGAGTGGATTGCCTGAACCCGCAGGTTTGAGACCCACTTGGGCGAGTTGGCTAGATCTCGTCTCTACAATAAATAAAAAAAAAAAACTAGCCGGGCATGGTAGCGCACGCCTGTTGTTCCGGCTACTTGGAAGGCTGAGGTGGAAGGATCGCTAGAGCCCAGCAGGTTGAGGCTGTGGTGGCTGGGAGTAGCCACTGCACTCCAGTCTGGGCGACAGAGTGAGACTCCAACTCAAAAAGAAAAAAGAAATAAATGAATAAAATTTGTGTGCTTTTTCTCCATAAAAATACAAAACAAGAACAGCCTGGGAACATAGCAGGATACTGTCTCTTAAAAAAAAGTTTGGGTCTCCTCTTTTAATACTTTCTCAAATACTTCCTGAAGCATTCAGAGATGTACAATTATTATTTATTTAAAAGATAAGACAGCATTCCAGGAAAAAAAATTAGGTTTTTGTCAGAGATTCTTTTTTTTTTTTTGAGTCAGAGTCTCACTCTGTCGTCCAGACTGGAGTGCAGTGGCCGCTCCCGGCCACCGCAACCTTGACCTGCTGGGCTCCGGCGATCCTTCTGCCTCAGCCTTCCAAGTAGCTGGAACTACAGGTGCGTGCTACCACGCCCGGCTAATTTTTGATTTATTGTAGAGATGAGGTCTCGCCAAGTTGCCTGGGCGGGTCTTGAACCCGCGGGCTCTGGCAATCCACTCACCTCAGCCTCCCAAGGTGCGGGATTACAGGCTGAGCCATGGAGCCCGGCTTGTCAGAGATTCTTAAAGGTTAACTAATATAGCAACAGGAATCACATTTAATGAAATTAATGAAAGCCCACACTGTTAAGAACTATTCAATTTGAGGTCAGAGAACTGCTGAGGGAGAATCCTGTGTTTTTCCATATCAGGAAGCAATTGTTTCTGCAGGAAAATACTACAAGAGCTTGTACATCTATTCCTTAAGCTTTTGCAGTAAGGGTATTTGATTATACAATAAACAACTCCTCTGTTCACCTGTTCTACTATACTATTCCATATACTACAAAGGATATTATTGTTATTATTTTTGAATTGGAGTGTCACTCTGTCACCCAGACTGGAGGGCAGTGGCATGCTCCCAGCCACTGCAGCCTTGACCTGCTGGGCTTAGGCAATCCTTCCGCCTCAGCCTTCCAAGCAGCTCGATCTACAGGCACACGCCAATATGCCTAATTTTTTTTTTTTTTTTTTAAGAGATGAGCTCTCGCCAAGTTGCCCAGGCTGGTCTTGAACCCCTGAACTCACGCAGTCCTTAGCCTTCCAAAGTGCTGGGATTATAGGCCTTAGCCACTGCACCCGGCCCAAAGGGCATTATTAAGACAGTTGGGGGAATTTGAATAGTGGCTGTATTAAATAATAGTATTGTATCAGTGTTGACATTGTCAAATGTGGTAGTTGTAGTTATGCAGGAGAATGCCTTGTTCTTGGGCACATAGATGCTGAAGTATTTGCTGATAAAGTACTATGTCTGCCACTAACTTAACAAATGGTACAGCAAAAGAAAATGAAGGAAAGAAAGAAAGGAGACAGACTGTTAAATATGGGTGTTGCCGGGCTTGGTGGCTCAGGCTGTAATGCTGTGCCTTTGGGAGGCTGAGGTGAGTGGATTGCCTGAGCCCGTGAGTTGAAGACCCGCCTGGGCAGCGAGATCTCATCTCTACAACAAATCAAAAAATCAGCCGGGCGTGGTAGCGCATATCTGTAATTCTGGCAACCCGGAAGGCTGAGGCGGAAGGATCACTGGAGCCCAGCAGGCAAGGCTGCGGTGACCGGGAGCGGTCACTGCACTCCAGTCTGGGCGACAGAGTGAGACTCCAACTCAAAAAAAAAAAAAAAAAAAAATTTGGGTGTTTGTTGAAGTACTGTAACTTTTCTAAAGATGTGTAATTTTTCAAAATAAAAAAATTGTGGACAAACATGCTTTAAAGTTCGGAAGGTCAATAGTTTTCTCTTGGGGAAAGTTTTGTAGTAGTACAGGTAAACACAGAAGTTGTTTATGTATAATCAAATACTCTTAGTGTAAAAGCTTAATGAGTAGATGTGCATTCTCTTGTAATATCTTCTTGCAGAAGCGATTGCTTCCTAATGCAGAAAGATACAGGATTCTCCCTCAGTTGTTCTCTGGCCTCAAATTTAATAGCTCATAACAATGTGGGCTTTAATTTCATCAAATGTGGTTTTCTATTCTTTATTGGTTTTAGCTTTCAGAATCTTTAAACACAGATTTGATACTTTTTTTTCTGGTAGGTTGTCTTAAATAATAATTTTTAAATAATAATTTTATATTTTTGTATGCTTCAGAAAGTATTTGAAAGATTATTATAAAGGAGGAACCAGAAAGACCTGGAATTATTTTTTGGATGGTGGACCCCTTACAGGCTTCCCCTGCTAGATAAATGTTCCTGGAACCCATTGGCATCAGTGTACCAGTTGGCATTATTGTGAAAGTCTGCATTCGGCTTCATTGAATTTTTTTTTTTTAAGAGATTCTTTCAGCACATTTGCCCTTTTCATGACGGGTGATTTATGATTGCACCTGCCTACACTGTGCTGAGTGTTCATTAGTTTTTGACCAAAAACAACATGGCCCCTATGCTCCACCCTCCCTATTCAACTGATCTTGTCCTGAGTGACTTTTTTGTTTTCTGCCTTGACAAAAGTCCTCACAGGGAAACATTTTACCCATGTTGAAGAGGTGAAATAAAAAATGGCAGAAACACTAAAAGGCATGCAAATTGCCAAGTTCAAAAAGTGTTTTGAGCAGTGGAAAAGTATCTCAATAGATGTTTTGCATCAAACGGAGAGTTCTTTGAAGGTGACTAACGTGTAAACATGGAAGAATGTGGAAGTTTTTGTAAATAAATTCCGGGGTTTCTTTGAGTTCTCCTTTGTATCTCCTGATAAAATCAAGTTTTTACATAGTTAACTGGTTTCTCCAGTTTCCTCCTAAGAAGGTGGAACCAATAGATTTCACTTAGTTTGGTGCTTGCGTCCAGGTACTCGCTCATCAATTTGTGCCTGTATTTATGAATTCTACAGGTGATAAAACATCATACCTTTTCCTTCCTCTCTGCCTCACATTTTCTTATACCACTTTTAACAATTTTAGTTGAACTGGGCTTGGTGGCTCAGCCTGTAATCCCGCGCCTTTGGGAGGCCGAGGTGAGTGGATTGCCTGAGCCTGTGAGTTCGAGACCCACCTGGGCAACTTGGCGAGACCTCATCTCTGCAATAGATCAAAATGAGCCGGGCGTGGTAGCGCGCGCCTGTAGTTCTAGCCACTTGGAAGGCTGAGGCTGAAGGATCACCGGAGCCCAGAAGGTTGAGGCTGCGGTGGCCGGGAGCAGCCACTGCACTCCAGTCTGGGTGACAGAGTGAGACTCCAACTCAAAAAAAAAAAAAAATTTTAATTGAAAATTTTAAACCCACAAAAATAGAGAAAATAGGGTAATGAACTGAATGTGCCGTCAGCCAGCTTCAACAGTCTTCAGCGTGTGGCCGATGTGATCTATTTATAATTCATATACCTTTCATCTCCCTTAAAGGTTTAAAGAAAATTTCACTGATCATTTTAGCTGTAGATGCTTCTTTAAATGTGTATCTCTAAGAGATAAGGACTTTTGAAAACATAACCACAAACATCATTACACCTGAGAAAATGAACAGCGATTGTTTAATATTGACATATATCTGATTTAGTAACCTGTTTTTTTCAGGGATGGTTTATTCAAACCAAGGCTCCGTCCTGTGTTTGTCTCTTGCACTCTAGAGCAGTACTGTCCAATAGAAATGCCATGTGAGCCATGCATGCATTTACGTTTTCTGGCAGCTTCATTTAAAAAGTAGTTTTAGGCCTGGCTCGGTGGCTCAGCCTATAATCCCAGCACTTTGGGAGGCCAAGGCGAGTGGATTACTTGAGCCTGCTGGTTTGCAACCCACCTGGGCAACTTGGTGAGACCTTGTATGTATAATAAATCAAAACTTAGCGGGGCGTGGTAGTGCGCTCCTGTAGTTCTGGCTTCTTGGAAGGTTGAGATGGCAGGATCGCTGGAGCCCAGCAGGTTGAGGCTGTGGTGGCTGGGAGCGTGCCACTGCACGCCAGTCTGGGCAACAGAGTGAGACTCCAACTAGGAAAAAAAAATAGTAGTTTTAAATGGTGAAATTAATTTTAATAGTTTATTTAATCCAGTATATCTAAAATATTTTAAACACATTAATACATAAAAGCACTGTTTTTCCACAACTGTGTTAGCCTTGCAGGTGCAAGGCCTCAAAAAATTGGGTTAAGACTCAGAATTGTTCCTCTCCACAGAAATCTTTAGTAAAAGTCGAAAGATTTATGCGATCTGTAGAGAAACCAGAGTACACATTATTAATGAGACAGTTTGCATTTCTTTCATACCACGTCTTTGAAATTTGATATTTTATACTGAAAGCACCTCTCAATTTAGACCCATTTGCTATACGTGGCCAGAGGTTGTCTCATTGTACAGTGCACATCCAGAGGTTCCTCTTTTTAAAATTTTGCCACTTATTGAAGAAACAGAGTCATTTGTCATACACGTACCCACATCCTGGATTTTGCCGATTGCATCCTGTGGTAGTGTTCCTTTTCTGGCTCTTCTTTGTAAATCTGTAAGATTGAGCAGATCATTTTTTTTTTCTTTTCTTTTTTATTGAGTAGGAGTCTCTGTTGCCCAGGTTGGAGTGCAGTGGCTTGATCGCGGCCACCACAGCCTCGACCTGCTGGGGTCAGGTGATGCTTCTGCTTTAGCCTTCCAAGTAGCTGGAACTACAAGCATGTGCCACCATGCCCAGCTAATTTTTGTATTTATTTAAGAGAGGCGGTCTCTCCATGATGTCCAGGCTGGTCTCCAACAAGTGGGCTCGGACTCCTCTTGCCTGTGCCTCCCAAAGTGCTGGGATTATAGGCGTTAGTCACCACACCTAGCAAGTCCCCTGGCTCTTTGTTTTTTAACTGATGCTCAAAGATGTTAAGTATGCTGGGCGCGGTGGCTCACGCTTGTAAACCCATCACTTTGGGAGGCCCAGGCAAGAGAATTTCCTGATCCTAAGAGTTTGAGACCAGCTTGGGCAACTTGGCAAGACCTGTGGCTATAATAAATAAAAAATTATTCAGGCGTGGTGCCATTCACCTATAATTTTAGCTACTTGCAAGGCTGAGGCGGAAGGATCTCCGGAGCCGAGCAGGTTGAAGTTGTGGCCGTCAGCGTGCCACTGCAATCCAGTTTGAGTGACAGAGTGAGAGTCTGACTCAAAAATAAAAATAACATAAAAGTAAGAGGAGGTTCAACTCAAAAAAAGTAAAACGAGGTTAAGCAGTTTTTCCATGTCACATAGCTAAAAACGGAACTGTTTGTACCCAGGTGATTTGGCTGTAAAGTCCATGTTCTTCTCTGCTCCACATGAGAATAAAATCCCTGTGGCTCAATGCTTCCCCCCTCATGCTGAGGTTTTATGCTAGTGGCATGTTAAGTAAACAGACATAATCGAACATGCACTTAAGTACCCAGAATGATGCCTCACACAACATACGCTCACGATAACTGCTTTGTCATGGATTTCTTCTGTTTAGATGCCTAGTTCTCAGGCATGGCTCCACGTCTCTTCGTTCTTACTGTGTTCTGCCCTCATCATATCTTCATCTTCCTACCCCTTCTTTGTGCTCTTCAACATGCTTTTGACCGATGTCTGTTTTTCCTCGGTAGGACTGGTTCGTTGTAAACCCAACAACCACCAAAAGCTTTGAAAAGCTGATGAAGATCAAGCAGCGGCAGCAAGAAGAAGAAAGACGGAGGCAGCAGCATCAGAGCAGAAGGTCTCTGCGAAGGCAGCAGCAGCCTAGCATGGAGCCTCCTGAGGCAGAGCTGAGTCTTAGAGCAGGCAAGGATCAGAGGAGGAATCAGGACCTGGGAGTGTCAAGCTCCTGCAAGGAACCAGAGCAGGAGCCAGTGCCAGCGCTCCAGAAAGTAAAGCCCCCAAAGACTAACCATAAACGAGGAAGGAAATAGGCAGGCAGTGCAGGTGCTGCTAGGAGAGCGGATGAAATGCTGTTGTTACGGGACCTATGCGGGGAATGGAGTTGAGGGGCTGAGGGAACTTTCTTCCGCTGCCGGTGAGAGGCCGTGACTTTCTCAGCTCCTTCCTCCTATGTACATTTCACTGTCTTCACTTCTGGTTCACTTTCATTCCCTCCCCCCTTTAAGTAGGTTTTCCTGCTGTTCCTCCTTGGAGTCCTCTTGTTTTTCTCTTATCTTGCCCAAAGAGCTCTCTCTTAAGGCCAACTGTAGGCTACTCCTGCTCTGTACAAGAAACCTGTTTGGTCGTCCTTTCCTTCCTGGGGTGTAGAATGTTCTTGAAAGCTCCATTGATTTAGTAGCTGTTCTACCATCTAGCTCATAAAACCATTCCAAACTAATTTTTAAAACCATGACTGATATACTGTTTTGTATTTGTGATATAATAAACCTAGAAGCTAGAACTGTTGTCACTCATATAATAAGTTACCATGTCTTCTTGGGAAACAAACTTATGGAGACTTTGTGTCCTCTCCATGTGGTTTTAGAATTGAAAGAAAGTGGACTTAGAATGAGAAAGCTAGAACCTTTCTATACTGGTTATACTCGGAAATGCTTTGTTTGTACCAGGTAGCAGTGACTAGACCCACAGATCGAAAAAGCAGCCTCAGGAATAATGTGACCCAGGCATTGAAATGGTTGGAAAGAAAAAGTAGAAGCAGCAATAAATACAGCCCTCAACTTCCTGGGGCCTGAAGTTTCATTAGTATCAGTTGCCCCCCTTTTGACTTTTGCTTCGTTGGTTTCAAGTACTGAAAAATGCCATATGGCCCCACATGTTTTTACTCAGTTTCCTGGAACCCCTGGTAATGCCACTAAGACTGGAGACCAAGGTGCAATTCCTTTTCTTCTGAACTTTACCTCACTTGTGAGTCTACACCTGCTAAGTCCTCATCCTTCTCTTTAGTCAACCTCTGTCTCTTGAAACTTCCTGAGAATATTGTCCTTGTATCCTATTTTGCATATGGAGTTCTATCTTCTTTATATCCTGAGTCTTTGACACCAGATGTAGATATTTCTCTGGAGCTGGAAAGAAAATTTCTTTTTCTGTACCTACTGCCTACCTGGTAATGTTTAATGGGCTGTTTCTCTGAGGGTGGCTTTCTCTGGAGCACTGGTTAGAGCAGCTTTGTTGTCGTGTTTCTGGATTCTCCCCTTTTGCGTAAATATTGGTCTTATATATTCTTGCCTACTTTGTGGCATGTGCCACATATAAATTAACCCTGGTAAGGGCAGGTACTACCTTTTCAACTTCTGGAAGGCTGTCGCCACGCTTCAACTCTCTGTTCTCTGTGCTCCTCCAGATAGCTTTAAAACGTGGGCTTTTGTGAAGACCACTTTCAAACAAGGGAGCACTGAAATTTGAATGGGGTCCTGCCAGAACAGGTAGTGGTGAAACAAGTACAGGACATGGCACATCCGCTCTGCATTTTCATTGGCAGTGTGCCCTTAAAGCCCTTTCAGTAGATGAGGGTTGTCAGGGATGAGAAGTGAAGAAGCTTTGTTAATTTCTGGTGAGTAAGACCTGGGGAATGTTTGGCAATGACAAAAGAAATAAATGATTCTCAGAATGATGTTGCCAGTTGTTCTTTGACTCTGACCTGCTGCGGGACTCCTTGCTGACTCCATATGGGGGTAAGAAGATGGCTAGGGATGGGGATAAGTTTGAAGCAAGTTCAGTGTGCAGGTGTGTCAGTCGTCCTTTAGCTCCTAAAATCTACTGGTTTACAGTGAGTATTTTGAGATGAAAATGAATTGGTATGGGAAACTTGCCCTGTCCCATTCAGGATCCTTGCAGCACTCCTGTTCTTTTTCCTTAGAGAGGCCAGGGCTCAGCCGGACTCAGTGTAGCCTATACTAACCACATGACTGAGTTTTTAAATATTTTAATTCATTAGAATGACAGAAACTAAGTTTGACAATATCAGGTATATCTGGGTTGTGGAACAGTGTGAACTTTCATACGTGGTTTAGAACATAAACTGTTAGAATCGCTTTGAGAAAGATTTGGCAGTATCTAGTAGAGTTGAAGGTATAGTTGAAGACTCCGCTGTTTCACTCCAAGGTAGTTTCGGAGAAACTCCTCTTGCCCAGCTGTACCAGGAGACATGGAAGAATGATTCCCTCAGTATAGTTTGCAGTAGAGAAGTCCTGGACATGTGTGACAGAGAACTGCATTTTTTTTTTTTTTTTTTGAGTTGGAGTGGCACTCCATAGCCCAGGCTGGAGTGCAGTGGCATGCTCACGGTCACCCCAGCATCGACCTGCTGGGCTCCAGCGGTCCTTCCACCTCAGCCTTCCAAGCAACTGGGACGACAGGCACGCGCTACCATGCCTGGCTAGTTTTTTATTTATTGTAGAGACGAGGTCTTGCCAAGTTGCCCAGGTGGGTCTCGAATCCACGGGCTCAGGCAGTCCACTCGCCTTGGCCTCCCGAAGTGCTGGGATGACAGGCTGAGCCACCAAGCCTGGCCGCGAACTGCTTCAAAAGTTAGATGATTTTAGGACAAACAGCTAGACTGTATTTCCTAGTCTTCCACCTTCCCCCACTCTCCTCATTGAAGGGGTCGCCAGGTGATTTCTCTCCCATGGAATGTAAGTGAAAATGCTGAGGTCTCACCACGTTGCCCAGGCTGGTCTCAAACTCCTGGACTCAGGCAATCCTCTCGCCTCGGCCTCCCAAAGTGCTGGAATTATAGGCTTTGAGACAGTGCGCCCGGCCTTAGACTAAAACTTTTAAGAGTTGAGCATTCCTCCATGGTTTCTTTCCCTTATGGCTAAATGAGGCCCTATGGGATTAGAGATCCCAGAATGGAAGACCATTGACTCCCTGCATTACTTATGAAGGAGAGCAACTTGTCAGCAGGCACATCTGAGGCTATTATGCGAGCAAGAAATGAGTGATTTAACATGTTAAACATTCTCTAATATACAACCTAATTGTCTATAACCAGGAGAATGGATAAACTTTGATATAGTCACACAGCAGAATACTATACAAGCTGTAAAATTAACTAGAGCTTCTTGGATTATCATGAATAGAGGTGTGCCAGAAAAATGCATGCAGCTTTAAGTATGACGTTTGCCCAAAAGATGGCATTAATCAAATGAATGTTAGTGTCACCATGTGAAAGGCAAGACAAATTGCCAGAAGCACGGTTGAGTAGACATCGTAGTACACAATGCTACTGTAATTTAATTCAACTGTGAAAAGTAATAGATAATATCCTAAAATGTGTATATTTTTGGCACCTGTATATCTCAAAAAGTGTCTAGAAAAAGCAAGTTGCAGAATACAAGTGTCATTTGTAGGTTTAAAACATGCAAAAGCAATGCTTTATATTATTTATGGATATATAAATACCTATATTTGTATGAATATGAAAAGATGCACAGGAATAATAAACACCAAAATTCGGATAGTGCTTCTGGCATCCAAAGGGACTTTAGCTCAATATTTAATTTATTTCTTAAGGTGGTGAGTTTGTTGTAACTTACTATACTTTTGTGTATGTCTGAAGTATTCTTTAAAAGTTAACACACAAAAAATATTCTGCTTAGCTCCTCAAAAGGGAACACTTTAGAGATACATTTCTGCTTCATCTTAACTTTTGATTTTTCCTCACCCTGTAGTTGATTCTTTTCGACTCGAGCAGATGGCACTAGTGTGCATCCACATGCTTGGGCTGGGAACGAATTGTACTTGATTTTTCTTCTCTCCTCGTAGCAGATCCATTGGCAAGTCCTGTGTGTCACCAAGTAAATCTCTGATCTGTTCACTCTACTTCCATCCCAATTTGAACCATCACCTCTTGCCTAGGCCACATCAGCTTCCTAATTGACTTCTACTTTTTTTCTGGCTTTGATACACCCCACTGCCAGCTCTAGTGAGTTCTAAAATTGTGAATCAGACCTTACCTGCTAAAAGCCTTTGGACTGTAACACCACTGTAATACACTCCCACTAGCTACTGCCTCTCCCTGCCCTTGTCCTCCGATCATTCCCCAGCCATACCTTGACCATGTGCACCTTTCTGTTCCTTGAACCTACCACGCTTTTGCCTGTCTCAGGGCCTTTCATTCACTGTTGCCTTTTCCTGGAATGATTTCTTCCCCAATTTTTGCACTGCAGGCTTCATTTTATCATTCAGGTTTTGAGTTACACCTCAGAGGTCTTCACTTTCTGCAACATAACCCTGTTTAATTTTCTTTATAGCAGACAGAAAAGTAGATTGAGATTTTAGTTGCCCAATCTGGTCACACTGGGGTGGGGATTTCAAAGTACCTTATCATATACGATTCACCCTTTAATGTCTTTAGCCCTCACTCTGGAAGGGACAGCCACAAACAGTATACCACATCCATTATCTGGGATGATAGCAATTAAACAGATCAGATGGAAGTCACCCACTCCTGAATTAAAAAATCCAGACAGGAATGGCAGGAGAGCAATGTACAGTGGAATAGTAAGGCTCTAAGATTCTTCCTACTGTCCATCTTTTTTTAATCCCTTTTTAGTTTACTTAGTAGTTGCTGTGTAAATGCTGGTACTTTCCATCATTTTAGCAGCCTTAGAAATACATTTTCCCAGGGCTTCTTCATCCACAGAGAATACAGCTTCTAATTTGCTTGTATACGATACTTTCCAAGTTCAGTTTTTCTGTATTTTCAACTCAGACTGAAGTATTTAGGTTGATGTAACTGCATGCTATCTAAAACTATTCTAATTTCTACGTTAGAACTACAGTTGTATTTGCACACTAGTATAAAACATGCTCGAGTGATAAGAGTAGAGGGAAGTAGAAAAATTATATTGGAACAGTAACGTCAATGGATATATTAGTCATAAATGTATTTTGTAATAAAACAATTAAAAATGGAACTTTTTTTTTTTTTGAGTCAGTCTCTGTCGCTCTGTGCAGTGGCATTCTCATGGCCACCATAGCCTCCACCTGCTGGGCTCAGGTGGTCCTTCCGCCTCAGCCTTCCAGGTAGCTGGAACTATATGCGTGCGCCACCACACCCAGCTCATTTTTTTTTTTTTTGAGTTGGAGTCTGTTGCCCAGGTTGAAGCGCAGTGGCATGCTCACAGCCACTGCAGCCTCAGCCTACTAGACTCGGGTGATCCTTCCGCCTCAGCATTCCAAGTAGCTGGAACTATGGACGCATACGACCATGCTAATTTTTTGATGTATTGTAGAGATGAGGTCTTGCCAAGTTGCCCAGGATGGTCTCAAATCTGTGGGCTCAGGCAGTCCTCTCGCCTTGGGCTCCCACAGTGCTGGGATTATAGACTTGAACCACCACACCCGGCCTCTAATCTTTTAACTTGTAGAGGTGAGGTCTCGCCGAGTTGCCCAGGGTGGTCTCAAACCTGTGGGCTCAGGCAGTCCTCTTGCCTCAGCCTGTGAAAGTGCTGGGATTGCTGGCATGAGCCACCACGCCCAGTCTAGAAACTACAGACATAACAGAAAACTTCTGAAAACTAGAAGTTAAAGGTACACTGAAGAATAATTCTTAAATCTAATTTTAAATGAATTCCCACTGTACATGTAAATAAAGGCAAAAATGTAGGGAAATTGCTCTGAAATTTTTCATCACTAGCAATTTTTGGAAAATAAAGTTGGTCATGTCTTCCCATAGAGGAACGATGTTAACATATGGGATTGTATTCCTATACTAGAATTCTGCACTCAAGTAAATCACTGGTCTAACCTTAATATGTCACTCTCAAAACCTAGATTAAAATATGACTTCTAGTTCTTTTAAAGGGACATAAATATAAGGCACATTTTAATGTGATAGACTACATGTATCATAAGGTGTACCTGTAATAAAGTGTAGCAAATGACCTAAAACTAAAGTACTTATAAGCTTGAAGTAATATTACTTGTCAGAATGTGGAAGCTTCTAGGGAAATGGATGGCGCAAGGCTCTTAAAAATATCCAAGTATTTTAAAGCTTTATTTGGATACATTTTCCTGAAATCAGCAGGCACATAACCACCTCATTAGTGCTAGAGGTATTTCTTCAGAGGAAAGTTTCAAAAGTAAGAGCTGAGCTAATACATGTCCCCTTCATTTCTCGCCTTCTCAGTTTACACACTTACTGGACTTGCTATTATCGGAATACTTTCTCACTCATGAGACAGCTACAGAAGGAGTTACCTGGTCACTAGCACAAACTTCAAAAACAGTTTTAAAATTTAAACATTCTGCTTTTGTCCGCTGAGTTGATCAACAGGAATGAGGATAAACATACTGGCTATTTACTAACGAGAAAGCACTACTGAAAAGCAATCTGAAATGCTACCCTTAAAGGTACTTTCTCTGTAACAAGGAAACCTAATTTAGCCAGCTGAAATCATACAAGTGTTTTCCCTTCACTTCTCAGGTTAGTTTTCTTTTGAGCTAGTTTGATGTATAGTAAATGGCTAGGTCTTTGCGTAGGGTCATGTATTAGGTTAACTTGAGTTTTGTGGAACATCTTGTTATCAAGAGCTGTTCAAAGCCAGGACTGCCCTTATCCTTCAGATCAGCACATCACGATGGATACTTTATGATAGCAGTCTTAAGATCCAAAAGCCTTCCTAACCATGCGAATGCAGTTCCCAAAGGGTACTTGCACCAGTTCTTATTTAATGTGCTGTTTGAGGAACCTAGCATCTGGACTGATGCTTGATTTGGAGCCCAGGGCAGGGCCGAGTGTGGTCTGGGCAACATCTTGGCTGCCTAGATACCACCAGCTAAGCCTTCCTTGCCATTTCCGCCTCCCCCGGATTAAGCCCTCCAGATACCACTGTTCCTGCTGCAGATGATCCTTACAATTTCTTAAGTGGCTTTGAGTAGCTGCTAACTTCTGGGATTGCTGCATTAGCTGCAGTAATTCCTGCCGTAACTGCTGGTTCTCTCTGTTGATGCCACGGGAGAACTCAGAAATAAACTGCTTTGCTGCCAACTCCAAGGCCTGGGCCTTCCTATTAAGCTCTCTTCTTTCTCTCTTTCCCAGCTGCTTCATGTCTGGCTCACTCAGCTGTTTCTCCAGTAATGCTTTTTCCTCGAGAAAATGGACCTGTATTTTCTGTTTTTTGGCAGCTGTCTCAGCTTGGACTTTTTTTTTCTCCTCCTGTAATGTCTGTATTTCCATCTCCTGTTTCTCCTTTATTAAAGAAATGTCCCTCACTGCCTGCAACTGGTGCTTCAAATTGAATTGGATCTTTTCCTTTTGCAAGAGCTCTGTTCTAAGCATTGAAGTTTGTTTTGCAAATATGGAGGCTGATTCTTGTCGTCTTCGTTCAATCTCCCCACTTTTTTGTAAATAGTTGTTCCACAGCTTCTCAGGTTGCTTTCTGCACTCCTCAGTTTTGTTATTCAGGTATTCTAGAAAAAATTTGTTTTCAGCTTGAACAGCTGACTTTTCCACACGTAGCTGCCTGTATTCCTCTAATAGTGGCTCCTGCTGGATTTGAACTTGTTTTATTTGCCTGTTCAGCTTACTGAGTTCCTCCACTGTCTTTTCTTTAAACCTTGTCTTGGCCTTCATTAGCTTTCCTGGCTTGAAAAAGTTATTAATCAGCCTAAGAGATGGAGGGCAACTACTGTGGTTCTCAGCAAACCTGAAAGAACAACAAACGAGACATTTCTCTATCAGTTCTTCATGAAAATTTAGTAACTAAATGCGCAATTGTCTTTCCGTCATACAAGAAAATTTCTGAGCACCACTACATTCCAGCCACCGTGCAAGGTATGGGGAATAGGCGAGAGGTGTGCTATCACTTTTGAGCAGGGGAAAGCAGGTCCGAAAAGCTCAGGTGGCTTGCCCGCGACCCACGCCACTGGCGAGAGGCAGAGCCCGCGTGCGGAACGCGACACCGGCCGCCACAGAGGGCCACGGGAGCAGCCTGGGTGGCCGGGCGCAGAGACCACCTCGGCTCTTTCCTCGTCCTTCCCGAAACCCCGGGTACCTGCTGTCCCCGGTGTCCCGGCGCTCGTCCCCGACACGGAGCTCGCCGGGGGCGCCTGCCACGGAGCCAGGGCCCAGGGCCCGCGGCTCGCCGACGCAGCGACCAGGCGCGGGGTGTCCTCCCAGCTGCTCCGCCCGGTACCCCCGGAGGTCGTCTCTTCCTCTGGTCCCCGCCGGCCCGGGCCCGAACCGCTCAGTCTCGCCGGCGTCCGGGATGGCCCGCGGCTTCTCCCTGCAGGTCCCCCGCCCGGGGGGGTACCGTGTGGTCGGGTGCTTCTGGAACTGGGGTCGGCTCTCCCAGGCCCGGCCCTAGGCGGCCAGTCTTCCTCCCGCCGGGCGCGCACGTCCCGGCTCCGTCACCGCTTGCGACCACCTGCCGGTTGTTAAGACGCGCGGGCAACCGCCCGACGCTCACTTCCGACCGACCCGCCCACTTCCGACCGTCCCGCCCACTTCCGGTCGCCGGGACGTGGCGGAAACCCCTTTGGCCCGCGGCGTCCTTATGGTAGGTGGGCGGGGACGGGAGGAAGATGGCGGCACCCGAGGCAGCAGCGGAGACGCAGGCGCCAGGCGGCGCGCGGTCCCCGGTGTGTCTGCTGGTGCTGGGAATGGCGGGGTCCGGGAAGACGACCTTTGTACAGGTGACGAACGCGGCGGTCCCGGGGGGTGCGCGCGAGGGGCTGCGACGCGCGGAGGCAGGGAAGGGTCCCGGGAGTTAGGGCGCCGGCGCGTGGCCTTCGGGGACTGTCGGTCGGCCGCGGTTCCTTCCCCAGCGAAGCTTTCTCCGGCTCGAGCCCGGCTGGTCCCGGCCCTCTCAGCCCGCTCGGTGCGGCCTACCGCGCGGCGCACGGATTGATCGCCGATGGGAGTGCCGCCCCTCCATGGCCAGGGCTTTCGAGCCACTCGAGGGACCCGTTCTCTGCCAGCACACCGGTGTTCAGCGAAGAGTTGCCAGAGTTATCCCTTGCGCGCCCGTCATGGTTCGGGGACTAGGGATACGACGAGAATGAGGTTGACAAGGTTTTCTCATTCGTGGAGCGAAGTTTTTGGTGAAGGCAAAAAGCCTACCTGTGAACAATCGTAACCAGTAAGCAAGTGAGGAGGAGTAGGGGAGGCTCTGCTAGGTGCAGGACCGATAAAGTTAGCGTGTGAACGGAGCGTGCACCGTTGGAGGCGAGCGTAGGAGGTGGGTATTTCAGGTGGAAGGAATTCTAAGTGCAGGAGTCTTAAGGAGTGGTCGATGAGGGAATGGAAGTTCCCTTTTGTCCCCTGTGGTCCCCTCTTCGGCTCCTTCCAACCGCTCCCCGTGTTTCTGCAGAGGCTCACGGGACATCTGCATAGCCAAGGCTGTCCGCCGTATGTGATCAACCTGGACCCAGCTGTGCACGAAGTTCCCTTTCCTGCCAATATTGGTGAGTGAACCCCATTATTACTTTGCGAGGTGCTTCAGAGAGGATGGAACCGCCCGCCTGCCAGTCTTCAGTTCCTTCATTTCAGTTTTTTTCTACCCGATCTATTCTTATTTTCCTTGGGTTTGCTTGAGTCCCTCTACAGGCTTCTTTCACATTTTCTCACCTTTTATTCCCCCTTTCCTAAATGTTTGTTTCTTTCCCATTCATTCATCTTTACCTTTCCCCTCTCCCACCCTAGACTGTTAAGTTATTGTTATCTGGGAAAGTAGATGACAGAAAGTCAGTCCTCATTTCTGGGCCATAAGGTCTTCAGTAGACTCTGCTACGTAAGCCTTCCTCATTTTGTTTCTTTTCTCAGAATTTAGAGTAGAAGGGTTCTCTTGCTGTAGTTTACTTATTGGTGTGTATGAATTGCTTCCATTCCCAGAGTTACAGGGGAAAATGTGTGTGTGTGTGTATATGTATGTGTATATATGCACACACGCACTTGTGCCTTGTTCTGACGAGAGGTTCCAGTTTTCACCAGACTCAGAGAGGTGTCTGTGAGTATATCAAAGATTCAGAACAGGCGTGATGTAGTGTCATTGTTCTTGATAGGATCTAGGATTCCTGATTTCCAGGATGTCGCTGGCCTAATCCTCCCCCTCCTTATATCACCTTAATGTTTAAATCACATAAAACTTTTCACCTTGTCTGAGCCCATCTCTTCCATAACTTGAGAGCTCCTAGTCCTAACATCATTCATGGGTTTCTTGGCAGTTATTATTTTTGAGGAAGGAAACCAGTGTGAAAGTGGAGAAGTTTGTAGAAGAGAATGCTGACAAAAGAAGGCTAAAAGGCTAGTTTTAGTTCCTTGCTGGTGGGGAAGGTATATTAAATTCCTGCTAATTCTGTTTCTTTTTCCTTTCAGATATTCGTGACACTGTGAAGTATAAAGAAGTCATGAAACAGTATCCTTTTCCACATCTACTCTGGTTTTCACTTACTCCTTGCTAACTTTGTTTGCATATTTTATAGTTTTGAAAGAGTGTTCTTGGCTCAGCGTGGTGACTCACACCTGTAATGCCAGCACTTTGGGAGGGGGAGGTGAGAGAATTGCCTGAGCCCAGGGGTGCGAGGCCAGCCTGGGCAACTTGGTGAGACCTCATCTCTACAATAAGTCAAAAAATTAGCTGGGTATGGTAGTGCATGCCTGTAGTTCCATCTGCTTGGAAGGCTGAGGCAGAAGGATTGCCTGACCCCTGAGGGTCAAGGCTTTCCCAGCCATGAACGTGCTGTTGCACTTCAGCATAGGCAACAGAACGAGACTCTGAATCAAAAAAAATAAAATAAAAAAAGAAAGTTCTTGTTTTTCCATGTGAAATATAGAAACAAATGCTCTGCTTGTTTTAAAGTAATTTTATTAGGAGGATGGAGGATGAATGTGGGAGAGGTATTGCGAGTGATCAGAAATATGATTTCAGCTTGTGATTTTTGTTTTCTTGCCGTCTCCTTCAACTGTAGGCTGTTAGACAGCACAGAAAATGAGAGGATGGCTGACAGCTGCCTGGGTCCCAGAGGGTAGTATTGTCTTGGGACATCATCAGCTGGTCACCATTTCTTTAGACAGGGAAACTCAGTGTGCTCAGTTGGACTAATTTCTAGTACACTGCTGTGTCAAAAGTATATTCCTCTGTAGGTAAGTCTTTGTAGGAGGACTGATTATGATTGGCAGGCTACTTGATTGATGGTGAGGATCACAGCAAGAAGTATTATACAGATGATCTTTTTTTTTTTCCAAGTTGGAGTCTCACTCTGTTGCCCAGGCTGGAGTGCAATGGGCACACTCAAGGCCACCCCAGTGTTGACCCGCTGGGCTCTAGTGATCCTTCCGCCTCAGCCTTCCACGGAGCCGGAACTATAGGTGCACTCTACCACACCGGCTAATTTTTTATTTATTGTAGAGACGAAGTCTCGCCAAGATGCCCGGGCTGGTCTTGAACCCACGGGCTCAGGCAATCCTCTTGCCTCAGCCTCCCAAAGTGCTGGGATTACAGGCTGAGCCACTGAGCCCGGCCCATAGATGGTCTTAATGGCTAATGCCAGCAGGCTGTCATTGCCTGATGCATCTGTCTATTACATTTGGTCACTTTGCTGTCTTCGTTTTGCCTGGCCATCCCTAGCAAGATAAATGATTGAGCAAGACCTTGATAGTGAATGTTTTCCTGTGTGGTTAAGTTCTGTGGGAGCCATGGATTAGGTGGCCGGTATCCATTATCGGAACTCTAATGTTATAATGCCGTTTGTGTGATTGATACCCTAGATGTGAATTTTATAATGTATAAGCAATTTAAGTCCTCAACTTAGTGTCTAGATATGGACTTGGACCCAACGGTGGCATAGTGACCTCACTCAATCTCTTTGCTACCAGATTTGATCAGGTATGTCTGCCTTTAATATATAGATGTGGCCGTGGCTTTTAAATGCTTTAGATTGATTACATTGGTAGAGAAGAGCCGCAAACCTGGACGTAAATACAGAAGATAGTAGTCGTTGTGGTAGGCAAGTGTCACATTTAATATCTGTGCCAGGCAATAGAGCAAAAATCCAAGAGACCTGGGTGTTTTTCTTGACCTACTCTTTCTTTGCTTGTGATGCTACCCTGAAGATGGGATGGGACCAGGGAATGTGATGGATCAGCAGGCATGGGTTGGAAAGTTTTTTGGGTTTTGTTTTTTGTTTTTTTGAGTAGGAGTCTGTTACCCAGGCTGGAGTGCAGTGGCAGACTCATGACAGCTATCACAACCTCGACCTTCTAGGCTCAGGTGATCCTTCTGCCTCAGCCTTCCAAGTAGCAGGGACGCCACCATAGAGGCTAGGTCTTGCCAAGTTGGCCAGACTGGTCTTGAACCTCTGGGCACAGGCAGCCCTCTTTCCTCCGTCTCCCAAAGTGCTGGAATAACAGGCATGAGCCACCATACCTGGCCATAAGAAGGTTTTGTAATCATTCGTTTTTTACTCTGGTGTCACTCCATGAGATAGACTATTAGCATTTTACCAAAGCGCCAAGAGATGTGACTTCACAGGCCAGGTCTCAGCATCTGAGATCCGTGCTGCGGTCCAGCTGTGGCTGAGTGCTGCTGATGCAGCTGTGCTTCAGTTCAGTCAGCAGCTCTTGGTGTCTGAAGACTGAGAACAGAGAGGTCCTGCAGGTGACAGTGCCCATGAGGCTGGCCACCTGGAGGGGGCCCTGTGATTTGCATTGAAATCAGATCCTGTTGTAATTGGCATCTTTTCTTTTAGGTGATGAAGTTTATCGAGAAGGCCCAGAACATGTCTAAGTAAGTGATTTCCATATAACCCTATGATTACTCTATAGTTGACACATTTCTCGGCTTCTTGGAGAATCTGGGATACCATCAGCCTCTGAAAGAGTATAGGTTGAAGTGAAACCGTTGAAAATGAAAAAGATGTGAGTGGGAAAGTCATTAAGATGCTATACAACAGAGCTAAGTTTATAATTATCTCACCACAATTACTTTGACCCCCAGTTTACACGGCTTCTTAAGAGGTGTTTGGAGGTGTCCAGATTCAGTTGTCTGCCTGCCTTCTCTCAGGAAACCATGCTTGTTGTCATCAAAGCATCTGAAATACCTTTCTAATCCTGTTTAAAATGTATGTAATTTACATGACTCAGAAAATAATTTTTTGATTTAAAAACTATCAAAATAGCTGGGGCAGTGGCTTATGCCTATAATCCCAGCACTTTGGGAGGCCAAGGTGGGAGGATAAATTTGCTTTTTTTAAAAAAAAAAGAAAAAAGACTGGGCTTGGTGGCTCAGCCTGTAATCTTAGCACTTTGGGAGGCTGAGGCGAGTGGATTGTCTGAGCCCATGGGTTTGAGACCAGCCCAGGAAACTTGGTGAGACCGTGTCTCTACAATAAATCAAACAGTTACCCGGGCGTGATAGCATGCGCCTATAGATCCGGCTACTTAGAAGACTGAGGTGAAAGAATGCTGGGGTGGCCATGAGTGCGCCACTGCACTCAAGCCTGGGCGATGGAGTGAGACTCCAACTAAAAAAAAAAAGATAATTTATTGTTTTATAAAAATTCTTTATAAAAGAGTTCAAACCATGCATTATATTTAAAAGATGAGACTGTCGCTGGATGCAGTGGCTTACGCCTATAATCCCAGCTCTTTGGGAGGCGGAGGCGAGAGGATTACCTGAGTCCAGGGGTTTGAGACCAGCCTTAGCAACTAGGTGAGACCTCATCTCTACAATAAATAAAAAAAAAGGCGTGGTAGCCTGCACCTGTGGGTCCAGCTACTTGGAAGGCTGAGGTAGAAGGATTGCCTAAACCCAGCAGGTCAATGCTGTGGTGGCCATGAGTGTGCCACTGCACTCCAGCCTAGGTGACAGAGTGTGATTCCAACTCAAAAAAAATAGATGAAACTATTACCTTGTTTCTTACTAGTAGTAACTGTCAGTATCCAGTGACTAGAATTCTACAGTCTCTGTGCATATATATACACATAGAAGGATGGGTGAAATTGTTTTTACAAAAATGGAAAACTTGAGGTAGTTTTTAAAAATAATACCTTTATACTTCAGCCTGGGCAAGAGCTTGGGACCCTGTGTCTAAAAAAAGAAGAAAAAAATAACGATAATAGTAACAAGAACACTAACAGCTGTATTGAGATTTATCTTGTATTACTATAAAGTTCACTCTTTTAAAGTGTACAGGCCGGGCTCGGTGGCTCAGCCCTGTGATCCCAGTGCTTTGGGAGGCCGAGGTGAGTGGATTGCCTGAGCCCCACGGGTTCGAGACCCACC
>NW_007259499.1:199327-212988 GCF_000164805.1 Carlito syrichta
GGGCTCAGGCAATCCACTCACCTCGGCCTCCCAAAGTGCTGGGATTACAGGCTGAGCCACCGAACCCGGCCTCTTTGCCCATTTTTAAAAACAGCTTTATTGAGATACTTCACATATGATACAGTTCACCCATTTAAAGTATACAGTTCAGTGGCTTCTTTTTTTTTTTCTGAGTCAGAGTCTCATTCTGTTACCCAGGCTGGAGTGCAGTGGCATGCTCACGGCCACCACAGCCTTGACCTGCTGAGCTCAGGCGATTCTTCCACCTCAACCTTCTGAGTAGCTAGAACTGCAGGTGTACACCACCACACCCGGCTACCTTTTTTTATTCCATTGTAGAGACGTGGTGAACCATAATGCCTGGCCAATTCAGTGGCTTTTAGAATATTCACAGAATTGTGTAGCCGTCACCACAGTCAGTTGTAGAACATTTTCATCACCTCAAGAAGAAATTCCATACTCTTCAGCTAGCACCTCCTTGTCCCTCCTCTCCTCTTTCCCTTCTTCTTCTACTCTACTCCACTTCCCAGTCCTGAGGAGCCTGATGGCTTCCCAGGTGACTCACATTTAATTTTGCTCATCTTTCTTTTTGTTTTTTATTTTATTTATTTATTTATTTTTTGAGTTGGAGTCTCTGTCACGCAGACTGGAGTGCAGTGGCACGCTCCTGGCCACCTCAGCCTCTACCTACTGGGGTCCGGTGATCCTTCCGTCTCAGCCTTCCAAGTAGCTGGAACTACAGGCGTGCGCTACCACGCCTGGCTAGTTTTTTTGATTTATTGTAGAGATGAGGTCTCGCCAAGTTGCCCAGGTGGGTCTCGAACCCGTGGGTTCAGGCAGTTCACTCACCTTGGCCTCCCAAAGCGCAGGATTACAGGCTGAGCCACTGAGCCCGGCCTCATCTCTCTTTTTAATGCACTGTTTCTGTAAGTTTCCTCCTTGATGATTTGCGGCAATTCATGGTCTGCTGCTCCTACCCATTAGCATGAATATGGAGCATTGAGCAAAGTCTATGACATACAGTTCAAGGCCGGTGGTAATTTTGGCAGTGCGCAGTGCTTGTTGGAGTCTTAGATAACCAGATGTTTTATGTTCTATATGGTGGAATGTTGTTCCACATCACACAAGTGTAACACTCCTTAATGATCTTTCTTGACACAGATATGTCTTGATTGACACTCCTGGACAGATTGAGGTATTCACCTGGTCAGCTTCTGGGACAATCATCACTGAGGCCCTGGTGAGTATTCTAGGACTTGTTACTAAGAGTAGCTTGATGGCTAGACTGGGTTACCATTTTTTATTGGCCAGGACTTTATATGGGAGGCTCTTAGAGAAGCCCTCTACACCCTGCCTGCAGTGTTTTTTTGTAAGAGTTACAGTCTCAGAGGCTCAACCTGTAATCCCAGCACTTTGGGATGCTGAAGCAAGTGGATTGCCTGAGCTTGCGGGTTCAATATCAGCCCAGGCAACTTGGCAAGACCTTGTCTCTACACTAAATCAAAAATTATCCAGACATAGTAGTGCTCACCTGTAGGTCTGGCTACTTGGAAGGCTGAGGCGGAAGGATCGCCAGAGCCCAGCAGGTCAAGGCTGGGGTGGCCATGAGTGTGCCACTGCACTCCAGCTGGGTCAACGGAGTGAGACTCTAACACCCCCAACCCCCCAAAAAATGTTGGGGACAGCTCATGAGCCCTCTGACCACGGTTTTGATCATTTTGTGTCTTTAGGCTTCCTCACTTCCCACAGTTGTCATCTATGTTATGGACACATCGCGAAGTACGAACCCAGTGACCTTCATGTCCAATATGCTGTACGCCTGCAGGTAATTGGCTAGTGATGGGCATGGCAGAAGGCCACCGTCTTTTCTTCCCCTTTGCTTTGGAGCCCTGGATGCTTACCCCAGATTTGTGTGCTACTTGCTTGAGTGACTGTGAGTTGGGGAAAAGGTCAGAGGAGGGAGGAGGCATGTCATCTTCCTCTCTTGACTGTTGCAGAAATAGGTGGTGTATGGATGTGAACCTTCTAGTGGTTGCTTCCGGTTGAGTGAAACCCAAGTTTAAATAGAATAGAGCTCTCTAGTCTAAATGCTCCTCTTGTGTGTTACGATAGGTGGTGTAAAATTGTGACATGAGGAGATACTATGAATAAAAGCATTTATGCAAAATTATAAAATGCACAGGTTTGCCCCAGTTGTGGTGCCATTAGGGGAAGAAGGACATGCTTCACTGGACTGTGTTAGTGAATTAAGACTGAGGAGCAAGGCAGATCATTATTAAAGCTGTGAAAATTTAACTTTGGGGCACGTAAAACCATCGCCAGCATTTGTGTCTTCTGCTATGATGAGGCATGTCCCTTCTTGTTAGATGCAGAAAATAATGGTCCAAATAGAAAGTGACAGTTGACAGCATTATTTCATTTTTATATTAATTGTTAAGAGACAATTATTTGATTATCTTGATTATGGTAATCATTTCACTGTGTATACATATGGTTGGCCCTTGAAGAATGAGTGTTATGGGTGTCAACTACTAATATCCTACTGCTTACCAGAAACCTTTCTGATACATAAACAGTTGGTTCACACATTTTGTATGTTATATGTGTATATGAGGGGACTCAAAAAGAACCGGAATTATGTTTTGGAGGGCGGACCCCTTGCAATACAGGCTTCCCCCACTAGGTAGGTGTAGGAATCCATTAGCATCAATGTACAGCTATTATTGTTGTGAGAGACGGTATTCAGCTTCAGTGAATTTTTTTTTGGAGATTTTTTCAGTGCATTTGCCCACTTCTTGATGGGTGATTTACGAATGCATCTGCTCGCACAGTGCTGAGCGTTCACCAGTTTTTGACCCAAAATAGCATGACCCCATGCCCCACCCTCCCTATTCACTTGATCTCACCCAGAGTGACTTTTATTTTGTTTCCCTGGCTGAAAAAGTCCTCAGAGGAAAATGTTTTGCTGACATGGAAGAGTGAAACAAAAAGCAACAGAGGCAGTTAAAAGACACGAAAATTGATGAATTCAAAAAATGTTTTTGAACAGTGGAAAAAGCATTTTGATAGGTGTATTAAATGGACAGGACTTTGAAGGTGACTAAAGTTTAGACATATAAAAATTAGTATGCAATTTTTTATAAATTCTGGGGTTTTTTGCATCCCCACTTATAAACTATAGTCTTCTAGTAAAGTAAGCTAGAGAATAGGCAATTTTATTAGGAAAATCAAAAGGAAGGGAAAATGTGTCGCTTTTCATCGCGTGCAGGTGGATCATCATCAAGCTCTTCATCTTTGCTGTCTTCATGTTGAGTGGGGCTGAGGAGGAGGTAGCGGTAGCAGAGGTTGAGTCAAGTCTGCATACAAGTGGACTATGCTGGCCCAGCGTGGTGGCTCAACCTGTCATCCCAGCACTTCGGGAGGCTGAGGTCAGAGGATTGCCTGGGCCCGCGGGTTCGAGACCAGCCTGGGCAACCTGGCGAGACCTCATCTCTACAATAAATCAAAATATTATTGGGGCATGGTGGCATGTGCATGTAGTTCCAGCTACTTGGAAGGCTGAGGTGGAAGGATCGCCTGAGCTTAGCATGTCGAGGCTGCGGTGGCCAGGAGTATGCCACTGCCCTCTAGCCTAGGTGACAGAGTGAGGCTCTGACTCAAAAAAAAAAGGAAGTGAACCGAGCATTTTGAACCAACTTGTTCAAGTATCTACTGTGTATCAAAAAAATCACTTTGTACAACTTAAGCATATACAATTTTCATTTGTCAATTATACTTCAGTAAAGCTGCGGAAAAAGTTATCAATTTTTTTCAATCTGTAGAATAACATTTAAAAATGTTCTCCACCGGCTTTGTTGAGGCATAATTGACAAATAAACATTGTTTATATTTACATGGCATTTGTAAGAAATAAAGGAGATAATACATATAATAGTGATTAGCATAGTGCCCGGACTACACAGGTTGTACATTCCAGATCTGAAAATTTGAAATCCAAAATGCTCCAAAACCTGAAACTTTGTACACTGACGTGTACGCTTAAAGGAAATGCTTATTGGAACATTTTAGGGTTTTGGATTTGGGATATTTAGCCAATAGGTGTTTGCAACCAGTCCAAAATCTGAGAAAATCTGAAATCTGAAACACTTCTGGTCCCAAGTATTTATCATAAGGAATTCTCAGTCTGTGATAGATATTCAATAAATCTCAGTTTCCTCCCCTGAAAACAAAGAAATTATTTGGTACTATTTGATCACTGCCAGAGTGTTAATTAATCCAAGTGAGAGAGAGAGAGAAAGAGAGAGAGTAATGGTGTGTGTGTGTGTGTGTGTGTGTGTGTGTGTGTGTGTGTTGCTTCTTAGAGGTGGTTTTTCCCTCTTGGGAAAGGAGAGTGTCTTGTAGAAAGGGGTAATGGTATTTTAGATTCAGAACCCTTCCTTCTCTTACTTCAACCCAGCAGACTGACACTGGGCAAGCAAGACCTTAAGTGCTTGTACTAATGTCTCCATGTTTGATTTTCAGCATTTTGTACAAAACCAAGCTGCCTTTCATTGTGGTCATGAATAAAGTAAGTAGACCCTTCCTGTTTTGATTCGCATTTTTCACCTGAACCTTGTGGTTGTGTGAAGGCTGGGGTGGTTAAGGAGGAATATCTGACATGCTAGAGAGCAGGTTCAAGCTTTACTGAAATAAAGGCACTTGTGGAAAATGGACTCAATCAAATGGAGTTTGATTGCTAACTCTCATCCACAATTATTTTAGGCTAGCTAGAGTAGCCCCACAACCATCGTGAGTAGGTTATCCCTCAGAGTCAGGACTGTGTAGATAGGGGAAGGACAACTGGTCTGTTGGAAGTGGCAGTTAAGGAAAAAAAAAAAGATTGGGCTCGGTGGCTCAGCCTGTAATCCCAGCATTTTGGGACGCCGAGGTGAGTGGATTGCCTGATCCTGCGGGTTTGAGACCCATACCGACAACTTGGTGAGACCATAACCTCTACAACATGGCAGCATAGTTCCAGCTACTTGGAAGGCTAAAGCAGAAGGATCACCAGACCCCAGCAGGTTGAGGCTGCAGTAGCCGGGAGTGAGCCACTGCACTCCAGTCTGGCCAACAGAGTGAGACTCTAACTCAAAAAAAAAAAAAAAAGAAAAGAACAAGCAAGGCCAGGCTCTGTGGCTCAGCCTGTAAACCCAGCACTTTGGGAGGCTGAGGTGAGTAGATTGCCTAAGCCTGTGGGTTTGAGACCAGCCCGGGCAACTTGGCGAGACCTTGTCTCTACAGTAAATAAAAAATGAGCCAGGGATGGTAGCATGCACCTGTAGTTCCGGCTACTTGGAACACTAAGGCATAAGGCTTGTCAGACCCCAGCCCGTCAACACTCGGGTGGCCGTGAGCATGCTACTGCACTCCAGCCTGTACGATGAGTGAGACTCCAACTCAAAGAAAAAAACAAAAACAAAACTTCCCTGATGTTGGTTGATGACTAGAATACAAGAGACGACTTGACTTCGCAGCCTGGCATGTGCTGGCATTCACATGACCCTGGGTACTTGGCAATGGATTGTGAAGTGTCTGCTTCAACCAAGGAACGCACGTCTTCATTTGATGATGTACAACACCCAGCAGTCTTGATGCTTGTGCTTTGCTGCAATGGAGGAGGAAATGGGGGAAGCAGAGAAAGAAAATAGATGGATGATGGGCTCTTTGCTGTCACCACTTAATTGCAAATGTAAATTTTGCCTTTGTTTAGTGTCTAACCTCATCTCTGGTGCTGATTGTTTTGACTTCTCTCTGGTGCAGACTGACATCATTGATCACAGCTTTGCAGTGGAATGGATGCAGGATTTTGAGGCTTTCCAGGATACCTTGAATCAAGAGACTTCATACGTCAGTAACCTGACTCGTTCAATGAGCCTGGTTCTGGATGAATTTTACAGCACGCTCAGGGTAAACTTTCTTCCCTGCTCTCACTGACAGCCTCTGCAGATAACCTCTTAACCTACAGGTCTAGCTTTGCACCTAGCTCAGAAAAGTAACTTCTGAGCAGTAATTTTTAAAGCATTGCTTATTAAAAACTGATGTGACCAGGCATGGAGGCTCATGCTTGTAGTCCCAGCACTTTGGGAGGTGGAGCCAGAGGATTGCCTGAGCCCAGGCATTTGAGACCAGCTTGAGCAACCTAATGTCTACTATAAAGCAAAAAATTAGCCAGGCATGGTTGCGTGCCTGTAGTTCCAGCTACTTGGAAGGCTGAGGCAGAAGGATCACCTGAGCCCAGCAAGTTGAGGCTGTGGTCACTGTGAGTGGCCACTGCATTCCAGCCTGGGTGAAAGATTGAGACTCTGACTCAAATCCCCCCCCGAAACCCCAGGTGTTTACAAGAAAAATAAGATAGGGACCCTGCCTTCAAAGTGTTTATGGTCTAGTTAGGAGAGAAGGCCACACACAGGGTTGAAACATGAAATATTGTGGAAATCACCCTGAGAAAGCTTGGAAATTGGACCTGGTGGTTGTGATGGGGCAGATCAAAATGGGGGATTTTGGGGAGTAGCATTAGAGGTATGCTTTGAAGAAAGGCCCAGATTTATGTCAGCAAAAGTGTGGGTAGGTTGCTGAGAGCATGTTAGCTGCTCAAGCAAAGGTGTCAGGTTAAACAGAAGGTGGTTTGGTTTAGGGAATAGGTGATGAGTCAGCTCCTACTTTAAGGATCTAAACCTCTTTTATGATGACTTTATGACATTTGAACAAAATAATGTACACCATTAAAAACACACAGGCGGGCAACCCCTTTGGGTCCCCTCCTGCTGTGGAAGCCTTTCTATCCTCTCAGTAAATCCTGCTTTCTCAAAAAGCAAAACCAAAAAAACAGGCATTTCCTCAGTGGCCTTGACAACGCTTTTTGGCAGGTGGTAGGTGTGTCTGCTGTCGTGGGCACCGGCTTGGAGGAGCTCTTTGTGCAGGTCACCAGTGCTGCTGAGGAATACGAACGGTGAGGATGGAGGGCGTTTCTGGCGGGGACTCTCTAGGCGCCTGCGTTCTGTTGGTCTTGCACTTGTGGACCGGGTCTGACCTTGCTTGGGGCAACAAAGCTAACCTTTTGAAAAGGATGGAAGTACAGCTCTTCACTGTGTTGAGTGACTAAGAGCAGGGGTCCTGAGGCTTTTCCTGAGAAGAGCCAGGTTGCAAAGGCTGAAGCTCTGGGCCTTGGAGCTCAGGTGCAGCTGCTCACCTCACTGTGGGACAACATGTCTGTAGGCAATTTGCACGCGAACTGCATGACTCAGTCGTTGGGAGTATTATTTAAGAAAATCTGTGAACAGGACTTAGCACAATTGCTGACCTGTAGTAAGCACGTTTTGTAGGAAATGGGGTTATTCCTCTTGTCATTGTCAGAACTAGAATTCCTTCACCTGAAGGAAAGTGGGGCCCAAGCACCTGCTGCTGACCGTTAGAGCTCCCGTAGCTACAGTGTGCGGGATCCTGACAACCACATTTTGTTTTCAGACACATTGTTTGGATTTGGATTCATCAGACAAGGTTGTTATCAAAGACTCTTTTCTGTATCCTTCCACTATTGTGAGGTGAACCACATCATTACACATTGCACTTCGTGAGCGCACCAGGCGTGTACTAGGCACTTTAATGATGACACGTGCATCAGTCCTAGTCTCTCCAGTGCCCCTTTTTCCAACCCAGAAGTCTGGATTTTGTCCTTTTCCTGGTTTGAGGGTGGGGACAGGCACCTGGCTCTTCATAGGGGTGATTCTCCCAGTGACTGATTAGGATTTGTTACATCTGATGCTTAGTGAAGTCAGATCTTTTATTATTGTGAAAGTCTTAGGAAAATCGAAGTGATGGGGGTGGGGGAGTGGGCAGGACAGATGACTGAGCAGAGGAACTGGAAGGTGTTTCTTGTTCCAGGGAGTATCGTCCTGAATATGAACGTCTGAAGAAATCACTGGTAAGAAAGAAGATGTTTGTATATTTTCGGGCCATTAAAAAAAAATTCTATCCTGATGATATAAATGCTTTTGTTTTGGCTATTAATGTACCTATTTTTTTTTTTTTAAGTCAGAGTCTCACTCTGTCACCCAGGCTGGAGTGCAGTGGCACACTCATGGCCACTGCAGCCTCGACCTGCTGGGCTCAGGCCATCCTTCTGCCTCAGCCTTCCAAGTAGCTGGAGCCCCAGGCGTGTGGCACCAAGCCCGGCTAATTTTTCTTGGTTTATGGTAGAGATGAGGTCTCGCCCAGTTGCCCAGGTTGGTCTTGCTCTCCTGGGCTCCGGCAGTCCTCTTGGCTCCGCCTCCCAAAGTACTGGGATGACAGGCATGAGCCACTGTGCCCAACCACAACTAGCTTTTACATTGCCCTTGGAACATGGGAAGAAATGGGGATAAGGACTCAGCATATATGACAGGAAAAATCTGATTTAAAAAATTTTTTTGAGTGGGGGTCTCACTCCATTGCCCAGCCTGGAGTGCAGTGGCATGCTCACGGCCACCCCAGTGTTGAAATGCTGGGCTCTGGCGATCCTTCCGCCTCTGCCTTCCAAGTAGCTGGAACTACAGGCGCATGCTACCACGCCCGGCTAATTTTTGACTTATTGTAGAGACAAGATCTCACCAAATTGCCCAGGCTGGTCTCGAACCCGCGAACTCAGGCACTCCCCTTGCCTCGGCCTCCCAAAGTGCTGGGATTACAGACTGAGCTACCAAGCCTGTAAATCAAATTTACAAATCTGATTTTTAAAAATTAAAATGGAAAGACAAGAATTTTGGAGCTTTTCTGTATCCAGATAGCATATACACAAATTTACTAATTTTTTATGTTTATTTTTATTTTTTGAGTTGACATCTCACTCTGTTGCCCAGGCTGGAGTGCAAGTGGCACAATGACAACTCACCACAGCCTTGACCTCCCAGGCTCAGGTGATCATCCTGCCTCAACGTCCTGAGTAGGTGGGATTGCTAGAATGTGCCACTATACCTTGCTAATGCTTTATTTTTTGTAGAGATGAGGTTTTGCTATGTTGCCCAGGCTGGTCTTGAACTCTGGGGCTCAAGCAATCTTCCTGCCTTGGCTCCCAACTGTGCTGGCATTATAGGAGTGAGCTAATCTTACAAATTTAAATTGACAAGTATTTAAAAGATACACTTAAATTTTATAAGCCAGTTATTCCTCCATAAAACTGGAAGGCTACTTGAGGGGTCTTTTGATATATTTTTGTGTCCGGTGTCTGAATCCTCTAACTTAGTCTCAGAGCCCTCCAGTCTGAATCTGCACTATAGCTGGGCTTACCTCTCAGTGTTTCTGTCCCCACTTCGGCCATCCTTGTTTTTTTTTTGAGTCAGTCTCACTCTGTTGCTCAGGCTGGATGGAGTGCAGTGGCACGCTCATGGCCACCGCAGCCTCGACCTGCTGGGCTCAGATGATCCTTCTGCCTCAGCCTTCCAATTAGCGGGAACCACAGGCATGCACCAAAACACCTAATTTTTTTTTTCATTTCTTGTAGAGATGAGGTCTTGCCAGATTACCCTTGCTGGTATCAAACCCATCGGCTCAGGCAATTCTCTCACCTTGGCCTCCCAAAGTGCTGGGATTATAGGCGTGACCCGACCTTTGCCCCCATATTTTAAGTAGCCTCTAGTATTGATGGCTCTTCATCTCCGCTTAGAAGTCTGGCATCTAGTTTTAGTATGATGACATTTTTCTCTGTATGTATAGGCCAGTGCACAGAGCCAGCAGCAGAAGGAACAGCTGGACCGCCTTCGCAAGGATATGGGCTCGGTGTCCTTGGATGCAGGGACTGCCAAAGGTATTGGAGGCTTTCTGAGAACCCTAAAAAGAACCCTTGCTTCTACTCAGCAGGAAGATACTTAGATTTGAGAGAAAGGGACAAGGATAGAGGAAGTGTGTGTATGTGCATGCTCAAAAATAAAAACACATAGATAGACAAACACCTACGTGGACACACACGTCTTCAAAAATAGATGATTTGGAAAGACAGACAACTGAAAATTGTATACAGTTGTACCACTGTGGGTTCCTTTTTCAGGAAGGTTTTGCTTTACTTTGGCAAGATACTTGAGGTCTACTCTTTTTCTTTTTAAACTCTTTTTAGCCCCCCCCAAATTTTTTTACAGTTTGCTCTAATTTAAGATTTATAGAAAAGTTACATGAATAATACAGATAATTGCATAGTTCTTCATTCAGATCCCTAGAATGTTAATATTCGTCCACATATATGTTATTCTTTCCTATCTGGATGACTTCATTTTTTATATAAGTATGCACTTTTTGTAGAATCACTTAAGAGTAAGTTGCAGTTGTCATGCTTGTATACCCCCAGTACGTCCGTGTCTGTTTCCTAAACACAAGGATATTGTTTTATACAACCTCAGTCAGGAGGTTGAGACCAGGAGGTTGCCACCAACACAGGACTCTTGTCTAATATGTAGACTGCTCAGATGTGGCCTGTTGCCATTTCAGCAGGAGACGGTCCGGGATGTGTGTTGCATTTCATTCTCATGCGCTTAGGCTCCTTGGTCTTTGTATTTAATGATTGGCTTTTTAAAGCCTGTAGGACAGAATAAGCAGAACATCTTTCAGTTTAGGCTTGTCTGATGTTTCCTCCTGATTTGGTTCACCTTTGGCAGAACTTAACAGAAGTGGTGTTTTTTCAGTGCATTACCTCGGGAGGCACATGATATTGATTGTTCCATTACTTGTGATTTGATGTACAAAATGAATTACTTTGATTACTTATATAAAGTAGTTTCTGCCAGGTTATCTCATCACAAAGAATTACTCTTTTTTTTTTTTTTAAACTGAGTCGGAGTCTTACTCTGTTGCCCAGGCCGAAGTGCAGTGGCATGCTCATGGCCACCGTAGCCTTGACCTGGGCTCAGGAGATTCTTCCACCTCAGCCTTCCAAGTAGCTGGAACTACAGGTACGCGCTACCATGCTCACCTAATTTTTTGATTTATTGTAGAGACGGGGTTTCACCAAGTTGTCAGGCTGGTCTTGAACCCATGGGCTCAGGCAATCCTCTCACCTTGTCCTCCCAAAGTGCTGGGATTACAGATGTGAGCCACCATGCCCAGCTCTTTTTACTTTTTTTTATGAGTCAGGGACTTACACCATTGTCCAGGTTGGGTGCAGTGGCATGATTTTGGCTTACTGCAGCCTTATCCTCCCCTGCTCAGGTGATCCTTCCACCTCAGCCTCCCAAGTAGCTGGGTCTACAAGTACACAGCACTGTGCCCAGTTATTTATTTTTTGTAGGAACGAAGTCTGTCTATATTGCGTGTGCTCATCTCGAACTCCTGGGTATCCCAAAGTACTAGGATTACAGGCATGAGCCACCCTGCCCAGCCTAAGAATTACTATTTTAAACAATTATTTTTCCCTTTGTAATAAGAATTTTATGGCATGATGCTTTGAGACTATAAATATCCTTTTAGTTTTCAAATGTTCACCTATTGGTTTTAACGGCTATTGATATAGTGGGGATATTTTCCATTTTTCTATTATATACTTATATGTTACAATTTTTTTTCTTGTTTGTCAGTTGTCCTTTGATTTTGCTCATGGTATTACTTTCCCAAGAAAAGGTTTTAATTTTGTCTTGATGTAGTCAAATTGATCTATTTAATTGCATCTGGATTTTAAGTCATAGTTAGAAAGCCTTTACTTCAGTTAAAGAGCAGTTCACCCATCTTTTATTATAGTATTTGTATGGGCTTATTTTCTAAACTTAGATCCCTGATATATTTAGAGTTTATTCCTGGGTGTGGTAGAGGTTAGATCTGTGTTACCTTTTTCTTTTGTTTTTGAGTTGGGGTCTCACTCCGTTGCCCAGACTGGAGTGCAGTGGCACACTCATGGCCAACCTAGCGTCGACCTGCTGGGCTCCGGCGATCCTTCCACCTCAGCCTTCCAAGTAGCCAGAACTACAGGTGTGCGCTACCACACCCGGCTGATTTTTTTATCTATTGTAGAGACGAGATCTCACCAAGTTGCCTGGGCTGGTCTTGAACACCCGGGCTCAGGCAAACCACTTGCCTTGGCCTCCCAAAGTACTGGGCTTACAGGCTGAGCCACTGAGCACAGCCAGTGTCATTATTTTTGTCATGCCTACTTGAATCTTTGAGTTTAAAGCTTTCCTCATATGAGTTTTGCATGTTTCTTTCTTTTTTTTTTTTTTTTTTTTGTGAGTTGGAATCTCTGTTGCCCAGTCGAGTGCAGTGGCACTCACGGCCACCACAGCCTTGACCTTGGCTCAGGTGATCCTTCTGCCTCAGCCTTCCAAGTAGCTGGAACTACAGGCACACGGCACCACGCCTGGCTAATTTTTTGAATTGTTGTAGAGATGAGATCTCACCAAGTTGCCCAGGCAAGTTTTGAACCCATGGGCTCAGGCAATCCTTTCACCTCGGCCTCCCAAAGTGCTGGGATTATAGACGTGAACCACCGTACCCAGCCTTGCATATTGCTTTAAAATTTTTTTATTTTAGCCAACTTTATTGGCCGAGAATTTTTGCATATATCTTGTTAAATTTCTTCCAAGTATTTTATCTTTTTTATTATTAAATTTCTGAACTACAGCCGGGCTCGGTGGCTCAGCCTGTAATCCCGTGCCTTTGGGAGGCTGAGGTGAGTGGATTGCCTGAGCCCGCGGGTTTGAGCCCTGCCTGGGCAGGTGAGACCTCATCTCTACAATAAAATAAAAAAATTAGCCGGGCATGGTAGCGCGCGCCTGTAATTCTGGCTACTCGGAAGGTTGAGGCGGAAGGATCGCCAGAGCCCAGCAGGTCGAGGCTGCAGTGGCCGGGAGATGCCACTGCACTCCAGTCTGGGCAACAGAGTGAGACTCCAACTCAAAAAAAAAAAAATTTCTGAACCACTACATCTTCTGTTTATGTTTGTATATATGAAGGCTTCTGATTTCTATATATTAGTTTTTTTATTCTGCTACTTTACTGAATTTTTAGAAAGTTCTTGAAGTGAGTTGTATCATTGACCCCTTGGGAGTTTTTAGGCAAGAGCTTGTATTTGAATGGACAACCCCCACCCACATATGCTGTATGGACTGTCTGCAGGATGATTAGTGTGAGTCTGTCGCAGCATAGTGGAATTGTGCAACCAAATTGGATGCACTTTTAAGAAATAGGATGCTCTGTTTCATTTATGTGTTTATTGTGGTAATTGAACGTACTGTAATTTTTCTCCTCCTTGGCAACAGTCGCATTCTCTCTTCTGGGGGTCTTCCTTAGAGGAGTGAGTTTCCCTCCACCAGTGCTTCTGCTGTGTCTGGTAGAGAACAGCATAGCTGGAAACTGACTTGGCTTGCCAGTTAGGTGGCTCCCCTGTGCCTTTCGTGCTGTGCACCACAGCTGTGTGCCTGTCTGTGTGCTGCGCCCTTCAGAGTCACTCGGGAACAGGTGAAGCGGCCAGGGTTCCCTCTGCTGTGAAGGGCTTCCCATCCTCAGATAACCTGCTGAAGGCCAGGGAGTTCACGCCGCTTGCGGGAAGCCACAGAGTAGTTTGACACTCCTTGCTTGGGCAGAGTGGAGCAGTCCTGTCAGCACTTCCTGTCGCCATCCTCTTGCAGGGCCTCGGGCTCCTTGAGGTTTGTGCCCTTGTGTTGCTGCCTCTG
>NW_007259499.1:213064-214374 GCF_000164805.1 Carlito syrichta
CCCCCCCCCCCCCCAGCTGAGCCCTCAGGAGCCTCGCAGCTCCTGGAGAAGTGGCCGGGTGCCCGTGGCTTTCGGATCTTGGTGTGGCTTCGGGAGCCCTTGGGGGACGCCCTCCAGTAGTCCTTGCTCCTGCTGCGGACTTTTTTCCCGCTGCTGGCGCTCAGCCCTGGCTAGTCACCCTGCATGAGGAGTTTTACTTCCGTTCCTGCGTTCGGCTCTCTCCTTGTCCCCCTCCTCTCCTTGAACAAGACTCCGGTTTCTCTGCTGTAGATCATCTTACCCAGCATTTGCTGCAGGCCCTCTCTGAACTTGTATTTCCACCAAGAAGCTTCCCAAGACGCCACACTTGCACCCTGACTCACCAGCACCCAGATCTGCTCAGATGTCTTTAGCTTTCATAGGAAAAGCCACAACCTCCTCCAAGCTATGAGCTAATAAGAAAGATCAGTGCGATTAGTAAGACAAGCTTCTTGAAAATTATTTCCCTCAGCTTAAAAAGTGGGCTCCCTGGGCTGTTGGTCTCATGAAAGCACTTTGTGAACTGAATGAACTAACTGTAGACATGCTGAGTAGTGCTAACAGTACATTCAGTACTTACACGATCTTGCCAGCTTGAAAGCATAGTTGCTTATGATTCAGAGTTAGCTTTAGGAGGAGGCTTACGTGCTGATGGGCATTTTCACTGCAGCCGGCGCATCTCCTGTGCTCGACCCTTCTGACTTGATCCTGACCCGAGGAACCTTGGATGAAGAAGATGAGGAAGCAGACAGTGACACCGATGACATCGACCACAGAGGTGAGAGGTGGCTGAGGTGGCATGTGGGAGTGGCACTGCTCATCTTCACCTGCTGCTCAGGACCTGGCGGGGGTGGGGAGAGGAGGTGATAAAGGATGTGGCACCAGGAAGGAGTTGCCTCTGCTGGGGCTCCTGGTCTTCCTCCTGAATGGTGACCATCAAGCTGATTATGGGCTTTTATTGTCTTGTGTCTCCTCTTCCTTAGGTCCTAACTTGGTTTAAGGAATCTAGGATTTTTTTTTTTTTTTTTGAGTTGGAATCTCACTCTGTCGCCCAGACTAGAGTGCAGTGGCCGCTCCCGGCCACCACAGCCTCGACCTGCTGGGCTCCGGCGATTCTTCTGCCTCAGCCTTCCGAGTAACTGGAACTACAGGCGCGCGCTACCATGACCAGCTGACTTTTAATTTTTATTGTAGAGATGAGGTCTTGCCAAGTTGCCCAGGTGGGTCTGAAACCCATGGGCTCAGGCAGTCCACTCACCTCAGCCTCCCAAAGTGCTGAGATTACAGGCTGA
>NW_007259499.1:214607-243764 GCF_000164805.1 Carlito syrichta
GAGCCCATCAGGTCGAGGTTGCGAAGGCCGGGAGCGGCCACTGCACTCCAGTCTGGATGACAGAGACTTTAACTCAAAAAAAAAAAAAAAAAGACGCATAAGGAGATCTTAGCAGAATGGACTGTGAGCAGAATCAAATTCTTGAAACAATCCCCGGATCTAGGTCTTAGCTATGACCAAGAGCAATCCTCTCTTTATTCTTTGGCTAGGTACTAGCATGTAAATTGCCTCATCTCATCAGCTGTACTGAGATGTCATTTACAAGGAGTAAAACGCTTTTTTAAAGTGTACAGCTTGATAGTTTTAACAAATATACATTGTCTTGTAATTACAAGCTGTAGAGCCTTCCTTCATCCCCAGGAAGTCTCCCTTTTCCCGACATCTGGTTCCTGGCAACCACTGACTGATTTCTGTTCTGTATTTTGCCTTTTCCAGAATGCCATGTAAATGGTATCACAGTATTTAGCCTTTTGTATTTTACACTTTGTAATCTATCCATAGTGTTGCATGTGTCAGTCATGTATTCTTTTGTTTTTTTTTCTTTTGAGTTTTCTTAACTCTTTCGCCAGGTTGGAGTCCAGGAGCACACTCACAGCCACTGCAGCCTCAACCTGCTAGGCTCAGGCTAGTGTGTTCTTTTCCGTTGCTGAGTGATGTTCTGTTATATGGATATTTGAGTTGATTTAGCTGTTATGAGCAAAGCTACTATCAATATTCCAAATGGGTCTTTGTGTAGACATGTCTTTATTTGTCTTGGTTAAAAATACCTAGGAATGGCACCTCATTTTAACTTTATGAGGGAGGCATTCTCCCTTCTAATAAAAAACTACATCTCAGGCCGTGTGTCGTGGCTCACACCCGTAATCCCAGCACTTTGGGAGTCAGAGACGAGAGGATTGCCTGAGTCCAGGGGTTTGAGAACAGCCTGGGCAACATGGTGAGACCTTGTCTCTACAATAAATAAAAAAATTAACCAGGCGTAGTGGTGCGCACCTGTAGTTCCAGCTGCTTGAAAGGCTGAGGCAGAAGAATCACCTGAGCATAGCAGGTGGATGCTGGGGTGGCAGTGAGTGTGCCACTGCACTCCAGCCTGGGCGACAGAGACTCCGACTCAAAAACAAAAAACTACATTTTGGGCAACACGATAAACAGAGCATGCTTCTAGGAGACATTTCTTTATTGGAAGAAGTGAATACTTAGTCTCTTAGGATAAAGTCCTGCTTCTGATGGAAGGGTCGCTGGGCCTGATCCCCTTGACTAATGAGGGAGAGTTTAAGGAGAACTGCTCTTCTTTCTTCCTTGCAGTTACAGAGGAAAGACATGAAGAGCCAGCGTTCCAGAACTTCATGCAAGAATCAGTGGCACAGTACTGGAAGAGAAACAACAAACAGTAGATGTTAAGATACTGCACTTGTTTCCAGGCGTCACAATTTTGGAACTCCATGTGAACGACCTGTCCGTACTTCTGCCTGGGGCACTATAAAGGCCAGTGTTCCTCAGAGCAGCAGAGTTTTTATTAGAGAAATCTCATGAATGATGAAGTCAGGGATTGAAGGTATGGCATGTAGATGCTGATTCTTCTGTGGCCTTCCCTCGTACGTATGTAAGGAAGGGTATAGTGACTGTTCTTGGAAGCTGAAATTTCTTCACACCCCAGACTGCAAGTTTTAGCATTTGAACTAAAGGACATTTGCTCCTGCTGGGGGAATGGAGAGAGCCTGGTCCCTGGTCACCACTCCAGGTCTCTGTTGTGAAGCTGTACCGTGGCCTCTGCCTCCCCAGTATCCTGCCTTACTCTGCACCGTGAGTTGCCCTTCTTTGAGCACGAAGCGGGAGACATGAGCTTGTCCGGAGCGGCTGTGGACATCGATGTTGGTACGAAATGTGCCTCGCACTGGATAGCAAGTGGGAAAACCATATGATTGTTGAATAAGAATCCTGTTTAAGTGGAGACTTGGATCGCGTTTTTAATTTTAACTTTGTCGTAAGCCTGTTACTCGGAAGGCTGTCATGATTTCAAATTAGAGAATTGTAGAATCACAAATATATTCCCTTCTGCTTATCAGAATGTTCAAACTTGTCTCAACAAGGAGGTGATATTAACTAAAGTTTCCCATGTACGCACACCTAGTAGCCAGGTATAGAAACAGGCCCTGTTTGTATTGTACCTTGAACTTAATGCAGATTCTCTTTGGTGATTTGTGCATAGGCCATGGATTTGGGTCAAGTGCACATTCCACACAACAGCCATGACAAGTGTGCCCTGACCCCATATTCTTTGTAGTATCTCAAATGTACATTTTTCTCGAGAAACATTATCCCTGCCTCGTCTATATTCCAGCTTAGTGATTCTCAAAATGTGGGCCGGAAACATCAGCCTCATCACCTGGGAAGTTGTTAAGTGTACCTCTTAAAACCTACTGGGCTAGGCGTGGTGGCTGACAGCTGTAACCCTAGCACTTTGGGAGGCAGAGGTGAGAGGACTGCTTGAGACCAGCCTAGGCAACATAGTAAGATCTCATCTCTACAAAAAGTCAAAAAATTAGCTGGGCATGGTGGCACTCCCCTGCTGTCCCAGCTACTCAGGAGGCAGAAGGATCGCCTGAGCCCAGGAGGTTGAGGCTGTAGTGAACTGTGATTGTACCACTGCACTCCAGCCTGGACAACAGAGTAAGATCCTAACTCAAACAAACAAAAAAAACGACTGAATCAGGAACAGGGTGGGGCCCAGCAGGCTGCTTTAGCAAGCCCTCCATGAGATTCTGGGCACACTAGTTGGAGAACTACTGCTCCAGCTCCAAAAGCCCTTGACATCATTCCAGGTCAGGTGAATCTCAGGCACCCATCCTCACAGGGCTTGCCTTGTCAAAACATTCTAACCTTAATTCTTTGGTGCCTGTTCTCCAATTTGACATTCTACAACAGTAAAAGTATTTTACCATAAGGCATTACTTTCGATATTCTATTCAGTAGGAACCACTGGCCTAAAAATTTGAACCAGCTTTTTAAGGGGAAACCACTTGCAAAGCAAAACTCGGAACATACTTGGTTTTTCTCTGTATTAATTTTGAATACCTCATCTTGCTTAAAGAATAACCTCTCAGCCGGGCTTGGTGGCTCAGCCTGTAATCCCACGCTTTGGGAGGCTAAGGTGAGTGGATTGCCTGAGCCCGCGGGTTTGAGACCCGCCTGGACAACTTGGTGAGACCTCATCTCTACAATAAATCAAAAATTAGCCAGGCGTGGTAGCGCACACCTATAGTTTCAGCCACTTGGAAGGCTGAGGCAGAAGGATCGCCAGAGCCCAGCAGGTCGAGGCTGCGGTGGCCGGGAGCAGCCATTGCACTCCAGTCTGGGTGACAAAGTGAGACTCCAACTCAAAAAAAAAAAAGAATAACCTCTCGACCATCCTTTTCTTGGGGTTGAGCTACTGTCTAATGAGCGTTTAGTGAGGGCAGTACTGCTAACGCCTACACAGGACACCTATGTCAACTAGAGCTTTGCTTTATCTTGGTGCAATTTTTGGAAAAAAGAAACATCTCTTTTCCACCATCTGTAAACTAAAATAAAAAGGCAGGCCAAAAAAAACTTTCGCTGTTAAAAAAAAAGAAAAAAGAATAACCTCTCTCCTTTATGCTATAAGTGCAGGAAATGTTGTAATCATCTTTGTATCCCTTGCACAGGACCTAGTAAATAATAGGTACTCAATACATGTTTGCTAAATAAATGGATTAAATACCCAGATGGCCACATTTATTAATAAAGGATAATGGCCAAGTGTGGTGGCTCACACTTGTTTTTTTTGTTTGTTTGTTTTGTTTTTGAGTTGGAGTCTCACTCTGTCGCCCAGACTGGAGTGCAGCAGCCGCTCCTGGCCACCGCAGCCTTGAACTGCTGGGCTCCGGCGATCCTTCTGCCTCAGCCTTCCAAGTAGCTGGAATTACAGGCATGTGCTACCACGCCCAGCTGATTTTTAAATTTTTATTGTATTGTAGAGATGAGGTCTCACTGCCCAGGCGGGTCTCGAACCCGCGGGCTCAGGCAATTCACTCACCTCAGCCTCCCAAAGGCACGGGATTACAGGCTGAGCCACCAAGCCCGGCTGTGGCTCACACTTGTAATCTCAATACTCTAGAAGCCGAGGTGGCAGGATTGCTTGAGCTCAGCAGTTTGATCCAAGCCTGGCAACATAGTGAGACTTTGTCTCTACAAAAAGTCAAAAAATTAGATGGGTATAGTGACATGCCCCTGTAGTCCTAGCTGCTCAGGAGACTGAGGAAGAAGGATCACCTGAGCCCAGGAGGTTGAGGCTGCAGTGAGCTGTGAGGGTGCAACTGCAGCCTGGGTGAAAGAGTGAGATCCCATCTCAAAAAATAAATTAATTAAAAATAAGGTAATATGAAGGAGACAGAAGGGTTTAGATAAGTGGGCTAAGGAATTATAATTAGCAAATTTATAAGTGATCTGTTAACAGTAGATTGTAACCTCATTTTATTGCTATTGCATTCATCTTTATTAATACCTAGGACACTTAAAGCACTCACTAATGTACTAATTAAACTGTGCCTTATTTTTGGTCTCTATTAAAAGGAATGGTCTAAGTTTTACAACACTGGTATTCTGCATCAAAAAACCAGACTTCTGCAGCTTACTGAACATGCTGGTACCTGTTTCCAGGGCACAGAGCACACATTTGTTAACTACTCCCAGTCACTACTGCATGACATCACTTAGTGATATTGACAGATAGTCAGGTGAAGACTGTGAAGGATGAGAACCAACAGCAATGTCCAGGACATGCTGTAAAGCTGAAAGGTTGCCCGTCCAGGAGCAGCACGGTATATGGAACTTGGCAGAGAATGGACCACTTCCCTCCTATGGCTGAGCAGATGCAACAAATGAAGGGAGCAAATCCTGTCCTTAGCACCTGCTTGCATCATTCACAGAGGAGAAATTGAGGCTGGGTGTGGTGGCTCACACTTGTGGCCCAGCACTTTGGGAGGGTGGGATGACAGAATTCCCCGAGCCCAGCCTGGACAACATGGCAAGACCTCGTCTCTACAATAAATAAAAAAAAACATGGTGGAAGTACTTAAGAGTCTGAGTCAGCAGAAATGAAGGCAAAAAGGATGAAGATTAAGTCTAGAGAAGAAGAAAATATGTGGATGAGATAGGAGATGGTTGACCTAATAGCAAAAAGGCTATGTCATAAAGTCTCAGACAAGCAAACACTTAGGGAATTTGTCTTTAGACCAGCTCTGTAAGAAATATTCAAGGGAGTTCTAAATATTGAAATAAAAGGTTGAGATACACTAGTAAAAAACACTGGAAATCGCAAAGCTTACAGGGCTCATAGAACACCAACACAATAGAGAAAAAGCAACCAGTTTAACCAACACGAATGGAATAGTACCTTCCATATCACTATTAGCCCTGAATGTAAATGGCCTCAATATTCTACTTAAAAAGCCGGGCTCGGTGGCTCAGCCTGTAATCCCGTGCTTTGGGAGACTAAGGTGAGTAGATTGCCTGAGCCTGCAGGTTCGACACCCGCCTGGGCAACTTGGCGAGACTTCATCTCTACAATAAATCCAAAATTAGCCAGGCGTGGTAGCGCACACCTGTAGTTCCAGCTGCTTGGAAGGTTGAGGTGGAAGGATCACCGGAACCCAGCAGGTCGAGGCTGCAGTGGCCGGGAGCGGCCACTGCACTCCAGTCTGGGTGACAGAGTAAGACTCCAACTCAAAAAAATAAAAAATAAATAAAAATATTCCACTTAAAAGATATAGACTGGAAGCTGGGCACCATGGCTCATGCCTGTAATCCCAGCATTTTGAGAGGCAGTGGGAGGACTGCCTGAGTCCAGGGATTCGAGGCCAGCTTGGGCAACATGGTGAGATCTTGTTTCTACAATAAATCAGAAAATCAGTCGGGTATGGCGTATGCCTGTGGTTCCTGCTTCTTGGAAGGCTGAGGCGGAAGGATCACCTGAGCCCAGCACGTCAAGGCTGTGGTGGCCATGAGCGTGCCACTGTACTCCAGCTTGGGTGACAAGCTAAAAAAAAAAGGTGTCATGCCAGAGTTGGCACAGGTGAAAGAAACTGCCCAATCTTTTTTTTTTTTTTTTTTTGAGTCGGAGTCTCACTCTGTCACCCAGGGTGGAGTGCAGTGGCATGCTCATGGCCACCACAGCTTCGACCTGCTGGGTTCAGGTGATTCTATCGCCGCAGCCTTCTAAGTAGCTGAAACCATAGGCATGCGCCACCATGCCTTGCTGATTTTTTGATTTATTGTAGAGATGAGGTCTCGCCATGTTGCTCAGGCTGGTCTCGAACCCGAGCTCAGGCAATCCTCTCACCTCTACCACCCAAAATGCTGGGATTACAGGCATGAGCCACCACGCCCAGCTGTCACTCTTTCTTTTTGCTGTTCTTTCTCTAATCAACTTTGAAACTTACAAAATAAAGAAAAAGATATAGATTGGAAAGGTGCAGTGGCTCATGCCTCTAATCCCAGCATTTTGGGAGGCAGAAGCAAGAGAATTGCCTGAACCCAGGGGTACGAGACTAGCTTGGGCAACTTGGTGAATCTCTTCTCCACAATAAATAAAAAAAATTAGCCAGGCATGGTGACACATGCCTGTGGTTCCCGCTACTTGGAAGCCTGAAGCAAAAGATCACTTGAGCCCAGCAGGTTGAAGCTCAGTAGCCATGAGCGTGCACTGTGCTCCAGCCTGGGTGAGAGTGAGACTTCTCAAAAAAAAAAAAAAAAAGAAGAAGAAGAAAGAAAATGGCAGAATGGATTTAAAAAAAATAATTGAATCCAAATATATGTTGCCATGAAATACCCACTTAACACAAAAGGACTTGTATACTCAATGAAAAGGAGTGGAAAAAAAAATTCCATGCAAATGGAAACCAAAAACAAGCAGGAGTAGCTATTCTTTTATCAGATAAAACAGACTTTAACAACAATGAAAAAAGACAATGTTATTATATAAATAACCAACAAGGAGATATAATAATTTTAAATATATATTCACCAAACATCAGAGCTCCTAGCTTTACAAAACAAATTCTACTAGATCCAAGAAAAGTGATAGCAATACTATATATAACAAGTGGGATAGTTCAGTACGCCATGGACAATAGATAAACAAGGCATAAAGTCAACAGAGACATTTGAGCTAAACTAGACTCTAGAGCAAATGGACCTAACAGACACATACAGAACATTTCACCCAAAACTACAGAATATTTTTTTTCCCCATCAGCATATGGGATGTTCTCCATGAAAGGCCATATGATAGGCCATAAATCAAGTCTCAATAAACTCAAACAAATTGAAATCATTTCAAGCACCTTTTAAAACCACAGTGGAATAATACTAAAAATTAATTCAAGTACTCTCAACTCCAAATAAACACATGGAAATTAACCAATCTGTTCCTGAATGATCTCCAGGTCAACAATGAAATCAAGATGGAAATATAAAAATTCCTTGAAATGAATGACAATGATACATGTTATCAAAACCTCTGGAATACAGCCAAAGCTGTACTCAGAAGAAACTTTATATTGCTTAAAGCTTATATGAAAAAGACTGAAAGATCACATATTGACAACTTTCTGTCACACCTCAGGGAACTGAAAAAACACAAACCAACCAAACCAAAAGCTAGCAGAAGAAAAGAAATAATGATCAGAGCAAACAAGATCAGAAGAAATAAGATCAGAGCAAAACTCAATTAAATTGAAACAACAAAATATAAAGGAGTAATGAAACAAAAAATGGGTTGTTTGAGAAGATAAAACTGATAGATCACTCGATAGATTTTTTTTTGAGTTGGATTCTCACTCTGTTGCCCGGGCTGGAGTGCAGTTTCATACATATCAATCCTTCTGCCTCAGCCTGCCTTGTAGCTGGAACTACAGGTTCACGCCACCACATCCAGCTAATTTTTTTATTTACTGTAGAGATGAGGTCTCGCCATGTTGCCCAGGCTGGTCTCGAACCCCTGAGCTCAGGCAATTCTCTCGCCTCTGCCTCCCAAAGTGCTGGGATTATAAGCATGAGCCACCACACCCAGCTACCACTAGCTAGATTAAGAAATAAAGACAGAGCTGGGCTCGGTGGCTCAGCCTGTAATCCCATGCTTTGGGAGGCTGAGGTGAGTGGATTGCCTGAGCCCGCAGGTTTGAGACCTGTCTGGGCAACTTGGCGAGACCTCATCTCTACAATAAATCAAAAAACTAGCCAGGCGTGGTAGCGCACACCTGTAGTTCCAGCTACTTGGAAGGCTGAGGCGGAAGGATCGCCGGAGCCCAGCAGGTCGAGGCTGTGGTGGCTGGGAGCGGCCACTGCACTCCAGTCTGGGCGACAGAGTGAGACTCCAACTCAAAAAAAAGAAAAAAAAAGAAAAACTCAAACTCTGTATGCCAACAATATGATCTTATACCTAGAGATTCCTACAGACTCCTGGACTTGATAAATGAATTCCGTAAAGTTTCAGGATACAAAACAACAAGCACAAATCAGTAGCACTGTTATACACCAATAGTAACTGAGCTGAGAATCAAATCAAGAACTCAATTCCATTTACAACAGCAGCCTAAAAAGCTAAAATACCTAAGAATACTTAACCAAGGAGGTAAAAGATCTCTACAAGGACAACCAAAAAACACTGATGAAAGAAATTGTGGAGGACACAAACAAAGGGAAAAACATCCCATGCTCATGGATTGGAAGAATCAACAGCGTTAAAATGACCGTTTTACCCAAAGTAATCTATAGATTCGATGTAATCCCCATCTACCAATGTCATCTTCAAAAAATCAGAAAAAAATTCCAAAATTCACATGGAACCAAAAAAGCTAGAATAGTTAAAGCAATCCTGAGCTAAAAGAACAGAACTGGAGGCATCATATTACCCGACTTCAGATTATACTACAAGGCTGAAGTAAAAACAGCATGTCACTGTTACAAGAGCAGACACATGGACCAGTGGAACAGAATAGAGAATCCAGAAATAAACCCAAATACCTACAACGAGCTGATCTTTGACAAAACAGACAGAAACACACTGCAGTAGGGATATCCTATTCAAAAAATGGTCCTGGGAAAACTGGATAGCTACATGGCAGGAAAATGAAACTTGATATCCCTCTCACCATATATAAAAATTAACTCAAGATGTAGTAAAGACTTGAATGTCAGACCTGAAACCATAAAAATCCTATAAGAAAACCTGGAAAAAACTCTTCTGGACATTGGCCTAGGCAATGACTTTATGGTTAAAACCCGAAAAGCAAATGCAACAAAAACAAAAATAAACAAGTGGGACTTAATTAAACTAAAAAGCTCTGCACAGTAAAAGAAATAGTTAACAGAGTACTTACACTACCTACAGAACGGGAGATGTTTCCACCTATACATTGGACAAAGAACTCAATCAAATCAGCAAGAGAAAAGCAAGTGACCCCATTAAAAAGTGGACAAATTGTATGGACATCCCTCAAAAAGGTATACAAATAGCCAAAAGATTATGAAAAAATGTTCAACATCACTAATCATCAGGGAAATGCACATTAAAACCACAATGAGATACCACCTTACACCAGTAATAATAACCATGATTAAGAAATCAAAAAACAAGCCAGGCATGATAGCTCACGCCTGGAATCCCAGCACTTTGGGAGGTGGAGGTGAGAGGACTGCCTGAGTCCAGAAGTTTGAGACTAGCTTGAGCAACCTGGCGAGACCTCATCTCTACAATAAATCAGAAAATTAGCGGGGCATGGTGGTACGTGCCTGTGGATCCAGCTACTTGGGAGGCTGAGGCAGAAGTATCACCTGAGCCCTGCAGGTCGAAGCTGCAATGGCTATGATAGTGCCACTGCACTATAGCCTGGGTGACAAAGTGAGATCCTGACTCAAAAAAAGAAAAAAAGATTTTGGCACAGATGTGGTGAAGGGAGAATGCTTATACGCTGTTGGGGGAGTGCAAATTAGTACAACCTCTATGGAAATATGGATAGAGGTTTCTCAAAGAAGGAAATCTACCACTTGACTCAGCAGTCCCATTACCAGGTCACTATCCAAAGAAAACAGGTCATTATCCAAAAAAGACACCTGTACCTGCACATTTATCACAGCACAGTTCACAACTGAAAGATGTAGAATCAACTTAAATGTCCATCAGCTGACCAGTGGCTAATGAAAATGTGGTACACACGTACACACACACACCCACACACACACACCCGGGATACTATCCAGCCATTAAAGAGAATGAAATAACGTCAGTTGCAGCAACTTGGATGGAATTGGAGAACATCATCGTAAGTGAACTAACACAGGAACAGAACACCAAACACTGTGTGTTCTCACTTATGCGTGGGAGCTAAACGAAGGACCTGCAAAGTCAACGAGATGGTGTGATGAACACTGGAGACTCAGCAGGGTGGGGGGAGGGACAGAAACTCCACTATGGGGTGCAGCGTGCACAGGAGGGAGTGGGTGCACTTAGAGCCCAGGCTTCGCTGCCATCCAGTGCGGCCATGTCACCAAAAGCTATGTGTGCCCCATAAAGCTACTGAATTAATTAGTTAATTAACGCCTATGTCACGACAAACTTTAAGAATCTTCAGAAGCGGCAACAAAAATTGAGTTAGACGACTACCAGGGAAGCTGGGTTGTGTCTGGCTATTTCCTGTTAGGTATTAGTCCTGGATCCCCAATGACTTGAACTGAAAAGGAATCAAGTTAAATGAAAATACAGACACCTGCCATCAGCACGTATTTACTTATCGGTGTATTAAAACACAATTGCGATGTTTAGCGAACGTCTCAATCCTCACATCTCTGCAAGGTAGGTCAAAGAGGAATGGTTCTTCTCAGTGAGCCAGAGAAATGGCTGTGCAAAGCCAAGGAACATGGCCAGTCACAATGACAGTTGGACAGTGCCCAGCCTCCTGTCCACATGCCGACATCAGGCTTCATCTCTGAACAGTGGTTTGGTTGCTGCAGAAAACTGTAAAAACTGGGTGCAAAAGTAAAACACAACCTTGTCTGGTTAAGTCTGGTTCCTCTGAAATTAGGAAAGCCTAGTGTTTAAGAATAGGAGTTAAGCCGGGCTCGGTGGCTCAGCCTGTAATCCCGCACCTTTGGGAGGCTGAGGTGAGTGGACTGCCTGAGCCCGCAGGTTTGCGATCCGCCTAGGCAACTTGGCGAGACTTCATCTCTACAATAAATCAAAATGAGCCAGGCGTGGTAGCACGCACCTGTAGTTCCAGCTACTTGGAAGGCTGAGGCAGAAGGATCGCCGGAGCCCAGCAGGTCGAGGCTGCGGTGGCCGGGACTGGCCACTGCACTCCAGTCTGGGCGACAGAGTGAGACTCCAACTCAAAAAAAAAAAAAAGAATAGTAGTTAAATCACTATTTATGGAAACACATTCTAATACAGCAAGTTTTCTGTTGGACGTTGTGGGTCTGGAAGAAACGCTCCCTCTTCTTTTTACATTTTCCTCATCCGCTTCTTGCAGCGCTGGTTGAAAACAGGGGAGGGCCCCATGAGGCTGTCCGTGGAGTGGGAGCCACAGCTGCTGTCAGAGTCATCAGGGCTCTGAGGGATCCCAGCTTCACTCATGCCTGACATGGGCTCCTCAAAGACATCGCTGCCCAGCACGCCGTGCCCAGAGACATTGCCTTCTTCACTCTCCTGAGGCTCCATTTTCACATGGGCCAGATTCCACAGGGGAGAAGCATTGACCTCTGCACCTAGAACCAGAAAAGACAAACGTAGGCTCAGTGGTCAGCCAAGTGTGACACCAGGGAGAGTAAGTACATTCCCCAGACTGACTCTCGTTCTCTGAGCTGTTTTCACTCTGACTCTGTCCTTGGCTAGAGAATACGATTGTTCTTCTCTGCTTCAAAAAGCGATCAGCAACAAAAAATGACCGGCTCTGAGCATCGTCTTTTCTACTTCTTCCACCTTTCGTTCCTCTGCCTCCCCCACCCCTTTCTGGCTAAACCAGGGAAATGAAACTCTGTAGGTGGAGAAGATTCCCGGGCTCCCAGCCCAGAGACGCGTACAGCCATGGGCCTTGCTTGGTTGTTTAGTCTGCCTGTCCTTTCCTCCTTTTATGGGGCTGTCTTGCTTTCCTGCCTTTTGTTTGGATCTCTGGTCCTCTCTCATGGAAAGTTAACGATCACTATATAATGCTGACAGCAGTTCCTTACCTGGTCTCCACTGACAAGAGACATGGTCCCTCAGTCTGCAGTAATTTTGCTTGGGACTTCCCATCTCTCTTTTTTTTTAAATTAGGGTTTTTTTGAGTTGGAGTCTCACTCCATCGCCCAGGCTTGAGTGCAGTGGCACGCTCACGGCCATTCCAGTGTCGACCTGCTGGGGTCTGGTGATCCTTCTGCCTCAGCCTTTCGAGTAGCTGGGACTACCGGCATGCGGTACCACACCTGGCTAATTTTTGATTTATTGTAGAGACAAGGCCTCACCAAGCTGCCCAGGCTGGTCTCGAACCCATGGGCTCAGGTAATCTACTCGCCTCAGCCTCCCTAAGTACTGGGATTACCAGCTGAGCCACCAAGCCCAGCCAATTTCTGTTTTATTTTAAAGATGTGCAGTACAAGTCAGGACTGGGAACATAAGTGGTCTACGTGCAGGTGAAGCGTGGGCCTCCCATTTGACCTCACTTTGCCTGGATTGAAATCATGCACCCTTACTGATGTTATGTGCCCTTCCCCCCCAGCAGGGTCTTGTCACTGTCAATCCCTTTCTTGCAGTGTCACGATCATTCAGGGTCCACTTGTGAGTGAGAACATGTGGTACTCAGCTCTTTGTTTCTGTGCTAGATCATGGAGTATGATAGACTATAAATCCATCCAAGGTGCTGCAAAGTCTGTCCTCCCATCTCTCTGTGTATTCTGCAATGCTGTTCTGCTATGGTTATTACTTCTTTCATGATGTAAAGTTTTTGGCCCAACACTTTTAAAAGTATGGCCTAATTCCATCTAGACCATATTTGAAGATTTTACTATTAGAATCATTTGTACATTGATTAAATGACAATTTATATTTGTAAACAACTGAGTGCCCAGAATAACTTGCAGCCTAACTAGCTCAATCAGTCTGTTGTCCTGGTTCCTGAGGCAATCACAGAGTCTATGGAAGAAGAGGCCAGCTGCCTGTAACTGGGAAGCCTATTTCAATGTCTAATTTCCATTTGTTAGGATACTCTAACAGAAAAGCCACTCAAACATCCTTGAGCAAGAACACCCCTCAGTCTCTCTGGCAGCAGCTTTGCTCAACTAAGCACGGCATCAGGAAGGACCAGGACAAAACACTAGAGGAAGGGATGTCTGTCCAACTGGCCGGATCAGCCGAGCCACCATGGTCATCAGGACAACACATACTGCACCTACACCTTAACCAGGGATTATTTTATTTAATTTTAATTTTTTCAGTTGCAGTCTCACTCTGTCTTCCAGGTTGGAGTGCAGTGGCATGCTCATGGCCACTGCAGCCTAGACCTGCTGGGCTCGGGCAATCATCCCCCGTCAGCCTTCCAAGTAGCTGAAACTACAGGCATGCACCACCACGCCTGGCTAATTTTTTTATTTACTGTAGAGACAAGGTCTCACCAAGTTGCCCAGACTGAGAACACCAACTTCTTCTTCATTTTTCTTTTTTTGAGTTGGAGTCTCACTCTGTCGCCTAGGCTAGAGTGCAGTGGCACACTCATGGCCACCCCAGCATCAACCTGCTGGGCTCCAGTGATCCTTCCAGCTAATTTTTTTTATCTATTGTAGAGACAAGGTCTTGCCAAGTTGCCTGGGCTGGTCTCGAACCCGCGAGCTCAGGCAATCTTCTCACCTCAGCCTCCCAAAACGCTGGGATGACAGGCATGAGACACTGTGCCCAGCCAACCAGGGATTATTTTAAAGAAAGCCTGTGAAGCTGTGCTGGTCCTCTCTTCGCTGACTGGAGAGAGAAGAGAGCTGGGATCTCTCTGTCTGTGAGGCCAGTTTTGCTCTAGGCCTTTCCATCCTGCCCACTCCCACTTTTGTTCTCCTATTCCCAGAGCTTGATTCCAAAAAGCCAAACGTACTAAGAACGGCAGATCTCCTGGAACCAAAGTGAGCACGGTTACTCCTCTTACTTGCAGCCTGTGGCGAAGCGTCTGCCTCCAGGTTAGCAGGGAAGCGCTCACTCTGAGCCCCAAGGACACCCATGGGTAGTGGCTGCTCTCCAGACACAAGGTCGGCCTCCGGCTCCTCGCTGACGGGAAAGGGGATGTCACTCACGGGCTCCTCCTTGACCTTCACAGGCTTGGCATCCTCGGTGGCCTTCTCGGGATTGACGATCCTTTCGTACTCTTCGGAGAGTTGCTTACTAATCTGTTGGCAAGCAAGATCCGTTTTCCAAGGAAGTGTTAAAAGCATTTCCCATGGACAAGTCAGCAGAACGTGGGTAACAGAGAAGCTTTAACACTCACAGCCAATGGCAGGCACCGTTTGAGGTGCTGGGTTTGCATTTACGTGTGATGGAAAGAAAATCTGTTTGGCAGAGAATGTGTGTATCGTTAATTAAGAGTTACAGGGAGGTAAAAAACAAAGTTATATTGTGTTAAAGATAACTCAGAGCTGGGACAAAATATTAAATTTTTGTCTATAGAAACTAATAGCTCACACATGTATCCTATGTAGATAATGAATGGTATGGCACATAAGATCACTTAGCAAAGACCTTTTGGTTGGGTGTTAAAAATTCTTAACAATGGCCGGGCTTGGTGCCTCAGCCTGTAATCCCAGCACTTTGGGAGGCCAAGGCAAGTGGATTGCCTGAGCCTGCGGGTTCGAGATCCACCAGGGCAATTTGACAAGACCCCCCATGTCTCTACAATAAATCAAAAATTAGCTGGGCATAGCAGCGTACGCCTATAGATCCGGCTACTTGGAAAGCTGAGGTGGAAGAATTGCCAGAGCCCAGCAGGTTGAGGCTGCAGTGGCCGGGAGCGTGCTACTGCACTCTAGTCTGGGCGACAGAGTAAGACTCCAACTCAAAAAAAAAAAAAATTCCTATCAAGATTTCTTAAAGGGCTGGGCTCAGTGGCTTAGCCTGTAATTCTAGCATTTTGGGAGGCTGAGGTGAGTGGATTGCCTGAACCCACGAGTTCGAGACCAGCCCAGGCAACTTGGCAAGATCTTGTCTCTACAATAAATAACAACAACAAAAAATTAGCTGGGCGTGGTAGTGCACACCTGTAATTCCAGCAACTTGGAAGGCTGGCATGAAAGGATCACTGGAGCCCAGCAGGTCAACGCTGGGATGGCCATGAGCATGCCACTGCATTCCAGCCTGGGCAATGGAATGAGACTCCAACTCAAAAAAAAAAAAGATATTTCTTAAAGAACTACCATTCAATCTAGCAATCCCACTACTGGGTATATATTCAAAGAGAAAGAAATCATTATACCAAAAAGACTGCTGGGCATGGTAGCTCATACCTGTAATCCCAACAACTTTGGGAGGCCGAGGTGAGAGGACTGCCTGAACCCAGGGGTTTGAGACCAGCCTGGGCACATGGTAAGACCTTGTTATTATAATAACTAAAAAAATTAGCTGGGCATGGTGGCACATGCCTGTAGTTTCAGCTACTTGGAAGGCTGAGGTGGAAGGATCTCCTGAGTCCAGCAGGTTAAAGCTGCAGTAGCTGTAAGCCTGCCACTTTAGCCGGGGTTACAGAGTGAGACTCCAACTTGGGGGTGGGGGAGAGAAGATAACTGTACTTGTATGTTTATTTCAGCCTATTTCAACAGCAAGGATATGGAATCAACCTAAGTTTCCATCAATGGAAGACTGAATAAATAAAATGGGGTATACCAGCCTGAGCAACATGACAAGAACTCGTCTCTACAATAAATTTAAAAAATTGGCCGGGCTCGGTGGCTCAGCCTGTAATCCCGCGCCTTTGGGAGGCTGAGGTGAGTGGATTGCCTGAGCCCGCGGGTTCGAGACCCACCTGGGCAACTTGGAGAGACCTCATCTCTACAATAAATCAAAAAAATGAGCCGGGCATGGTAGCGCACACCTGTAGTTCCAGTTACTTGGAAGGCTGAGGTGGAAGGATCGCCGGAGCCCAGCAGGTCGAGGCTGCGGTGGCTGGGAGTGGCCACTGCACTCCAGTCTGGGCGACAGAGACTCCAACTCAAAAAAAAAAAAAATTAGTCAGGCTTAGAGGTGCATGCCTGTGTTACCAGTACTCGGAAGGCTGAAGTGGAAGGATCACGTAGGCCCAGCAGGTCGAGGCTGCAGTGGCTGGGAGTGGCCACTGCACTCCAGTCTGGGCGACAGAGACTCCGACTCAAAAAAAAAAATTAGTCAGGCTTGGAGGTGCATGCCTGTGTTACCAGTACTCGGAAGGCTGAAGTGGAAGGATCACGTAGGCCCAGCAGGTCGAGGCTGTGGTGGCACTTTAGCCTGGGTGAGAGTGAAACTCCGACTCAAAAAAAAAGGGAGTATACACACACACAAACACATACAGTGCCTATATATATATACATTTTAAGAAAGGAAAAAAACTATTAAGTTGTAGAATTCAATAAGATGGATACAAGTCACATTTGACTTCTATAAGAGGTGCTCAAAGTGGTTACCATCAGTGTCCAAACACTTCTGATTATGGCAAACACTTCTTAATGTATATACGTTTTTTAGCATCCTGGCATACATATATATATATCAGGAATTCTACTCAGCCATGAGAAAGAATGAAATCATGTTCTGCAGCAACATGGATGGAACAGGAGGCCATTACTTAAGTGAAATAACTTAGAAAGTCAAGTACCGCATGCTCTCACTTGTAAGTGGGAGCTAAACAGTGGGTACACATGGATGTATAGAATGGAGTAACAGCCATTGGAGATTGCTGAAGGGGAGGGCGGGAGCGGGATGCGGTTGAAAATTACCTATTGGGTATTTGGGTGATGGGTACACTAAAAGCCCAGACTGCATGCATGTAAGAAATCTGCACTTGTACCCCCGAATATATTTAAAAAAGAAAAAATATATATATATATCAAAAAATATATATATATATATATTTTGAGTTGGAGTCTCACTCTGTCACCTGGCTGTAGAGATGAGGAGGTCTCGCCAAATTGCCCAGGCTGTTCTCGAACCTGTGAGCTCAGGCAATCCCCTCACCTCGGCCTTCCAAAGTGCTGGGATTATAGGCTTGAGCTATTGCACCTGGTATAAATACATATTTTACTGAGAGTTCTTAATTGTATTTTTATTTTGAGTTAGTGTCTGACTCTGATGCCCAGGCTAGAGTGCAGTGGTGTGATTGTGACTATTGCAGCCTCGACTTGCTAGGCTCAGGCAATCCTCCCACCTCAGCCTTCTAAGTAACTGGGACTATAGGCGTGCGCCACCACACCTGGTTGGTTTTTTGATTTATTACAGAGATGAAGTCTTACCAACTGCCCATGCTGGTCTTGAACCCTTGGCCTCTCTTTTTTTTTTTTTTTTTTTGAGTTGGAGTCTCACTCTCTCACCCAGACTGGAATGCAGTGGCAGTGGCCGTTCCCGGCTACCGCAGCCTCGACCTGCTGGGCTCCGGAGATCCTTCCGCCTCAGCCTTCCAAGTAGCTGGAACTACAGGCACGCGCTACCACACCTGGCTAATTTTTTTTAATTTATTGTAGCGATGAGGTCTCACCAAGTTGCCCAGGCAGGTCTCGAACTTGCGGGCTCAGGCAATCCACTCACCTCAGCCTCCCAAAGGCACGGGATTACAGGCTGAGCCACTGAGCCCGACTGGCCTCTTTTTTTTTTTTGAGCTGGAGTCTTATTCTATCACCCAGACTAGAGTGCAGTGGCCGCTCCCGGTCACAGCAGCCTCGACCTACTGGGCTCTGGCGATTCTTCTGCCTCAGCCTTCCAAGTAGCTGGAACTACAGGCACGCGCTACCACGCCCGGCTAATTTTTGATTTATTGTACAGATGAGGTCTTGCCAAGTTGCCCAGGCGGGTCTCGAGCCTGCGGGCTCAGGCAATTCACTCACCTCAGTCTCCCAAAGCACTAGGATTACAGGCTGAGCCACCGAGCCCGGCTCAGTCTCTCTCTCTCTTTTTTTTTTTAAGTTTTTAAACAAAGTTTATTAGAGAAAGGAAGAAAAGAAAGGGTAACATGCCAGAGCTGGCACAGGTGAAAGGAACTGCACGCCCAGCCTTCTCATCACATTCTTCTCATCCTCTGGGGAGGCTAAAACCGTGTACAGATGACACGCTGAGAATCACAAGGGCTGGATAAACATTTCTGGTTCAAGCCAAAATTAGTCTCCCAGCCTATCCTTCAGGTGATGCCATCTCTCTGCGGTCTGGATTTTCATAGCACTTAACTCCATCTGAATTGTGTTGCATGTGTGTGTTTACAAACAGGGTCTTGCTGTGTTGTCCGGGTGGGCCTGGAACTCCTGGCCTTGTGGCAGCCTCCTGCCTCAGCCTCCTGAGTAGCTGGAACTCTAGGCATGGGCCACCACACCCAGCTTGTGAAATTGTTTTGGTCATTTTGTTTTCTTGCTTTTGTTTCCTCTCAACAAGAATGGAAGCTCAAGGAACTTGTTGACGACCGAACCCCACACTGCCTAACTCACAATAAGCACTCAATAAATGCTTGCTGGATAAAAGCATGCCAACCACATTATTGCAAATTCCACATGCCTGTGTACACTTTCTTCCAGAGGAAATATCAGTGAATGTGGTCATTCACTGACTAAAGGGGCCCATGGTGTCTGGCCAGGATAAAAGTGTGTTAAGTTCACTCTGTCCCAAGACTCATGTCCTACACTTGAGAGCAAGTGTTGTGGGACCCTGCTGACACCCAGCCCAGCCAGACATCTGCGCCCACATCTCCACAGGCACCTCACCTGGAGCATGTAGCTGTGATAGTCCTTGATGCGGTGCTGCCAGAACTTCTGGAGGGACAGCACGCTGCCAACGCCTGCTTCGTGGAACACCTGCTCCACGACGTCGGGGAACGGAGTCTGTCCCAGCCGGGCCTCTCGGTCCACGGCAACACGCAGCAGCTTGGTGAATTTGAGGCAGTACTCATGAGCCACATCTGTGAGGGTCTCCAGGACACTTTCGTTGGCACTCTCGAAGCCTGCATGGGCCAGGACTGTGGCCACTGCCTGGTAGAGGAGCTGCCGACAAGAGTGCCAGCTGAGCTCAGTCACCGGCTCCCCCTTCCCCCTGCATGTAGAGATATGGATTGGCATGAGTGCTCTGGCAAAGGTATGGCCTGGCCCGTGTCCCTGGAGCTTCCAATTCCAGCCACACCACTGGCCCAGCTTTCTGGGGAAGTTCTATCCAAAATGGAATCCGCCCGCCTCTGCCTCTGCCTCCCAAAGTGCTGGGGTTACAGCTGTGAGCCGTGACATCCAGCACAGGATTAAGTTTGATGGTGTGTCTCAGACACTGCTCAGTTCCACCCTGCCACTAACAGGGCACGTCTCAGCTGCCCACCGTCATACCCCTGACTCCTCCAGTGACACAATGTGAACAGCCAATGCACGTCTGTCACAAGGCAGTACAAAAGGGCGTCCAGCAAAAAGGATGCTTCCTCCTTCTTGCAACGGCTCGACTGTGATCACTTTTAGTATTGAGTGTTTTTGTGAGGCAGGGTCTCACTCTGTTGTTCGGGCTGGAGTGCAGTGGTGCAATCATATCACAGCTCATCATAGCCTCAAACTCCTGGGCTCAAGTAGTCTGCCTGCCTCAGCCTCCTGCATAGCTGGGTTTACAGGCATGCACCACCACACCTGGCAAACTTTTCTGTTTTTTTGTAGAGATAAAGTCTTGTTTTGTTGCTCAGGCTTGTCTCCAACCCTGGGCTCAAGCAGTTCTCCTGCGGTAGCCTCCCAAAATGCCGGGATCAGGTGTGAGCCATGATGCCCAGTGGAGGGGTAAGTTTAATAGCATAGTTTAGACACTGCTCAGTGATGTTCTAATTATCTCACCACAACACAGTATCCACACATGTTAGGCAACAGTGGACTTCCAGAAGTTCAGTTTTTATTTTTTATTTTTAGAGAGAGTCCTATTCTGTCACCCAGGTTGGAGTACAGTGGTGCCATTATAGCTCACTGTAGCCTCAAACTCCCAGGCTCAAGTGATCCTCCCACCTCAGCTTCCCAAGTAGCTGGGACATAGGATTATGCCACCACATTCAGCTAACCTAAAAAATTTTTTAGCTGGGCGTGGTGGATGATGTCCTTTAATCCCACCACTCTGTGAGGCCAAGGTAGAAATTTTTTTGGAAGAGACAAGGCTTCTCTATGTTGCCCAGACTAAACTCAAACTCCTGGTCTCCAGTGATTATCCCTCCTTCGCCTCCCAAAGTGCTGGGATTATAGGCATGAGCATCTAGTCTCTAATCAGAAGACCAATTCTTACATAATTACTAGAATCTATTTTTAAAATCAGGAAGCAACTCAACTTTATAAAAGCAGCCAGGCGCAGTGGCTCACACCAGTAAGCAAAAGGATTGCCTGAACTCAGGGGTTTGAGACCAGCCCGAGCAACTTGGCAAGACCTTGTCTCTACAATAAAAAAAAAAAAAAAAAAATTAGCCGGGCATGGTGGCGCATGCCTGTGGTTCCAGCTACATTGGAGGGCTGAGGTAGAAGGATCACCTAAGCCCAGCAGATTGAGGCTGTGGTGGCCATGAGCGTGCTACTGCATTCTAGCCTGGGAGACAGAGTGAGACTCCAATGCAAAAAAAAAAAAGAAAAAAAGCAATTAAAAACACATAGCTTACCAAGTATTTTCATCCAATTCTATGCTGAGAAATGGGTAGGATTCATATTATTATAATTACTATTTGCTTGGATAGGAAATTGGGGCTCAAAGGAGCTACCTTGTCAAAAGTTTAGGTATTATTAATAAGCAGTGGAGCCTCTGATTCCAGAACCCTTATTCTTCATAATACACCATTTCGCCCCTAATCACGACCATGGAAATCTTAATCTTTCCAAGAAAAGCCTTCAAAAACCTATCTGGTCTTCTTAAAATAACTTAGCAAGCTTTTGAGAATTTACCTGTCTCCTGAAATTTCCTACTGGCTTCTACCTCGCTCTGACAAAAGAATTATTTTATCGACACAAATGAAACAGAGCACCGAGTCATTCTTCCTTGGTTCCTACTTGGCATGTGTCATCACGCACCGTACAAGAGTCTGGGAAGCAATTCACCCACTTAACTATAATCTGCACAGGAGCAACTACTGTAACTCACATAACAGTTTGAAATACAACAACCAATTGCCAAGTAGCTTTTCATTTAACATTCCATCATCATTTCCACGGCCAGCATCTCTGGGGCAAAGGCTAAGGGCTTCAGAAGTACTAAATAAACAGAACTAAACCAGTATCACTTCACTAGAGTAATATCTGCACCTTTAAAATGATTTTTCGGTACTTCCATGGCTGATTCAAATTACGTTTGTTATACAACTTATTTATTTATTTATTTATTTGAGTTGGAGTCTCACTCTGTCTCTCAGATTGAAGTGCAATGGCTGCTCCCGGCCACCACAGCCTCAACTTGCTGGGCTCCAAGCGATCCTTCCGCCTCAAGCCTTCCAAGTAGCTGGAACTACAGGTGCATGCTACCATGCCCGGCTAATTTTTTTGATTTATTGTAGGGATGAGGTCTTGCCAAGTTGCCCAAGTGGGTCTCGAACCCGCGGGCTCCCAAAGGCATGGGATTACAGGCTGAGCCCCGAGCCCGGCTGTTATACAGTTTATTAACCTTTGAACTCGATGTCTCCTCTGAGGGTACATCAAAGTCTGGCAACCCACTTGGATGTCCCCTCTCAGAGGACAAACTTATGCCAGTACAAAATTTTTTAAAAATGCATGTTTCCTTGAAGTTTTCCATTCAAATTGCATGAAACAGCAAATAAAAAGATGGAATATATACTGAGATATACATGAAAAAAATCAGCTGGCATTATGTAGACAGAGAATGTGTGAAGTGCTTTCATAGTAGTGCACAGACTGGACAATAAATTACATACTGTTAATATGGGAGGAAGAAAAGGAGGACTGCATTGTCTGCTCAAATAGAAAAATACCAGGTGGAAGATGTCTAACAAGCTACTATTGTACAACATGTATCAATGCACCTACAATGCACGCTGGTAACTGTTTCACACATTACCACGTTAGAAAAATTTAAGATATAACATTTTGATTTTTTTTTTTGAGTTGGAGTCTTACTCTATCACCCAGACTGGAGTGCAATGGCAAGCTCCCGGCCACTGCAGCCTTGACCTGCTGGGCTCCGGCGATCCTTCTGCCTCAGCCTTCCAAGTAGCTGGAACTACAGGTGTGCGCCACCACGCCCGGCTAATTTTTGATTTATTGTAAAGATGAGGTCTCACCAAGTTGCCCGGGTGGGTCTCAAACCTGCAGGCTCAGGCAATCCTCTCATCTCGGCCTCCCAAAGTGCTGGGATTACAGACTGAGCTACCGAGCCCGGCCAACATTTTGATTTTTTTGTCATAAATAAGTTCCTCAATGTCCAAAACTCCATTATAAGTCAAATATCATTACTTCTAATAATTGGTGCCAAAGCTATACTATTTAATATGAAATGATTTGTTTTCCACTATTTTATTTAAAAAGTGTGGTTGAGTTGCTGGTAGGTGATCTGTGAGGTGACTCTGAGTGCAAAGGGTTAAATGTGTATCAGACAAAACTAGGTATAAACTTTTGATGGTCAGCACTCTTACTAGCTACTAAAAGAAATTTAGCATAAAAAGTATAAAATTATAAATAGCAGCATCAGCTTAGTATGATGGATGATATTATCTTGTTGAAATTGAATTGCCCTCAAAATGTGAATGTGGTATGGACTTCAACAGAGCAAGTTTTTTGAGTTGGGCACATGTATAGTAGCATGTGCCCTGCATGTAATAACACAGTTACCACCCCCTTCTCAGTATTCCAATGACTTCAGAATCTTCAACTGTACATGCCTTGACATCACATAGCTTCTGACTGGCCCATCTGCAACCTTGACACATTTAGTCTATTTCTGTTATTTTTCTCATTAGTTTAAGACCACTAAGACAATAATTGTTACCATCCAATAGGCAGATGTAATAAATGATATACAATATCACTTCTGCACCATTCCTGCAAGACATAGAGGGGGGACCCCCCAAAAATTGGAATTATCTTTTGAAGGGCAGACCTATCAGCATCAGCATACAGGCTAGCATTGTTATGAGAGGCTGCATTCGGCTTCGAGGAATTTTTTTTGGAGATTCTTTCCACATGTTTGACTATTTCATGATGGGTAATTTATGAGTTCATCTGCCCAAACCACGCTGACTGTTCAGAAATGTTTGACCAAAAATGGCATGAACCTTGTGCCCTAACCCTCCCTATTCACCTGATTTCCCTTTGTGTTTCCCCAGATGAAAAAAGTCCTCAAAGGGAAATGTTTTGCCCATGTGGAAGAGGGGAAACAAAAAAAATGGAAGAAACACTAAAAGGCATCAAAACTGACAAATTCAAAAACTGTTTTGAGCAGTGGCAAAAGCATCTCGATAGGTGAACTCCTTGTTTTGTTTTGTTTTTTTTGAGTTGGAGTCTTATTCTATCGCCCAGGCAAGAGTGCAGTGGCACACTCACGGCTACCCCAGTGTCGACCTGGGCTCTGGCTATCCTTCCGCCTCAGTCTTCCAAGTAGTCAGAACTACAGGCACATACTACCATGCCCAGCTAATTTTTTGTTTGATTTGATTGTAGAGATGAGGTCTCGCCAAATTGCCTGGGCTGGTCTCAAACCTGTGGGCTCAGGCAAGCCACTCGTCTCAGCCTCCCCAGGTGCTGGGATTACAGGCTGAGCCACCAAGCCCGGCCTAAATATGCAGTTTTTTTTGGAGTAGGAGTCTCACTCTGTCACCTAGACTGGAGTGCAGTGGCCGCTCCTGGCCACTGCAGCCTTGACCTGCTGGGGCTCCGGTGATCCTTCCGCCTCAGCCTTCCAAGTAGTTGGAACTACAGGTGCACGCTACCACACCCAGCTAATTTTTTTGATTTATTGTAGAGGTGAGGTCTCACCAAGTTGCCCAGGTGGGTCTCAAACCCGCAGGCTCAGGTAATCAACTCACCTCAGCCTCCCAAGGCACAGGATTACAGGCTGAGCCACCGAGCCCGGCTAAATATGCAGTTTTTAATAAATAAATTCTGGGGTTCATTGAGATCTCCCCTCATACTGAATCTAAATCTAATCTTGAGGAAATAATCAGCAAATCAGTGGGCCATTCGACAAAGCAAGTGACCTAAACTTCTAAAGAGGCTTAACAACCAGATGCAATGTGTGAATCTTTGTTACATATTGCAAGGACAACTGGAGGAATCTGAATGTGGACTTACTGAGTGATATTACTTAACTAATGTCCATTTACTTTGGTTTGATAAGCATATTGTGATTATACAGGAAAACTGTTTTACTAGGGTATACATGCTAAGGCAATCAAGGGTGAAATAAAAAAAAAAATCTTGTGTATATAAGTCTTGTATACATACAGAGGGTGCCAAAAAAATGTATATACTTTTTTTTTGAGTTGGAATCTCACTCTATGACCTAGGCTGGAGTGCAGTGGCACACTTATGGCCACTGCAGCCTTAACCTGCTGGGCTCAGGCGATCCTTCTGCCTCAGCCTTCCTTGTAGCTAGAACCACAGGTGTGTACCACCATGCCTGGCTAATTTTTGATTTATTGCAGAGACGAGGTCTCATCAAGTTGCCCAGGCCAGCCTTGAACCTGTGGGGTTCAGGCAATCCTCTTGCCTCCACCTCCTAAAGTGCTAGGATTATAGGTGTGAGCTACTGCGCCTGGTTTATAAATTTTAAGAAAGGAAAAAAACTATTAAAAGTGTAATATTCAATATATACCGATAATAAAAGATGAACACAAGTCACGTTTGCCTTCTGCAATTACAAGAGGTACTCAAAGTTGCTACCATCAGCATCTAGACACTTCTGATGACAGTGAACTACTGCAGGACTTGATGCTTTGTGAGGTCTCCTGGATTTTCCCTTGTGCACATCACACACAGGATCATGCATGTCAAACTTGTTACGAACGCATGCAATTGTTAGGCGTGTTGGAGGTTCTGTTGTATACTCACACCTCCATTGTTGTCGTACTTCCACAATGTTCTTGAATTTTTCCTTTTTTTGAGTTGTAGTCTCACTCTGTCTCCCAGACTGGAGTACAGTGGCATGCTCATGGCCATGGCAACCTCGACCTGCTGGGCTCAGGCAATCCTTTCACCTCAACCTTCCAAGTAGTTGGAACTATAAACACGTGCCACCACAACTGGCTAATTTTTTTGATTTATTGTAAAGATGAGGTCTTGCCAAGTTGCCCAGGCTGGTCTTGAATCCATGGGCTCAGACAATCCTCTCACCTTTGTCTCCCAAAGTGCTGGGATCATAGGTGTGAGCCACCATGCCTGGCCTGTGTTTGAATTTCAAAGATCAATTCAAAATGGTCTTGCGCTCCTTGAATGACAACTGAGCTTCTGCCATTTTCTTTGACCATCATGTCGCATGGTGATGCTAGCATTCATTTGATTAGTGCCATCTTTTGAGCAAACATCACACTACACACTGCTACCATAATTCAATTCAACTTTGAAAAGTAATACATAGATCACATCTCTTAAAATGTGTATACGTTTTTTTGGCTTCCCCCAGTATATGCACACTTATGCATTCACATGTGAGAAAGTAAATTTGGCATAATGTTAGCCATTGGTGAATCCAGGTGAAGAGTCTTTGGATGTTCATTGTACTACTTGGCATTAAATACAAACTTACATACTGAAGTCTAATAGCAGCACTAAGTTATAAGGCAGTGTTTCAGAGGATCTGCCAGGGCTTCTCAAACTTAAGTGCACATGTGACTCTTCAGGAGAGCTTGTTAAAATGCAGATTCTGATTTAGCAAATAAGATGGGGCCTGGAGTCTGCATTTTTAACAAGCTCCCAGGTGATGTTGATGCCTCTGCTCTTAGATCAGATGTTGAGTAGCAAAGATCCAGAACATGTTTAAACTGTGTTATCAAGATGAAAATGCACAACTTAAAAACTCTTGTGCAGACTTGTGGATTCCTAATAATACCAGAACAAGTCCATGAACCCCAACTGGAAGACAATGCGCGAAAACTATAACATGCGTTTCACATAGGAAGACTCAGCTCCCAGAACTACGAGGCCATGGCCTTTTTATATACCACTGTATTACTTTGTGCCTAGTAAAGTGCTTGCACAGAGTAGGCACTCAATAAATATTTGTTGCATCAGAACATTTAAAAATACAGAATGGGCCGGGCACGGTGGCTCACACCTATAATCCCAGCACTTTCAGAGGTCGAAGTGAGAGGACTGCCTGACCCTATGGGTTCAAGGCCAGCCTGGGCAACCTGGCGGGAACATATCTCTGCACTAAATCAAAAAATTAGCTGGGCGTGGTGGTGCATGCCTGTAGTACAGCTACTTGGAAGGCTGAGGCGGAAGGATCACCTGAGCCCAGCAGGTCGAGGTATGCCACTACACTCCAGCCTGGGTGACACAGTGAGACTCCAACTCAAAAAAAAAAAAATGCAGAATGGAGTACGAAGACTGGGGTTCAAAACATAGACTTCCCACTAATGACCTGAGAGCCCCTGGCCATGTCAGTTCCTCTTACCCTCATTTCCACATGTGGAAATGGAAATGCTATTACAGGCTTAACAGGGTCGCTAGGAAGATTACTTGAGAAGAGGAAGACATGGCAAAGGCTTGCTTACCGATAAAAGTCACTCTCCGGGTCACTGTGCCGGATCTGGAACGGTACACTGGGGTTCTTACAGTCCAGGGGCAGGAGGTCATCAGGGAGAGGTGGTGACCCCGGGCAGGAGGGAAGAGGCTCGCCCTCCTCAGTCTTCACACCTTCTGTCTGCTGCTGGTTCTGGGCCTGAGCCGTGGCAATCAGGTTGCGAAGGCGACGGTTGTGCTGGATCAACTGGATGGTGTGGATGGTGAGGCTGCACGGCTCAGAGGGGATGTCCAGCATGGTGGGGGGCTTGGGCTTGCTGGCTGAGGGCTGGTGCAGGGGTGGGTCATGGACTTCCACCAGACGGAACTCCCGTGGGAGCAAATCAAAGGAACTTCTGTTGGTCTGGCTTGATGATATGGGTATCTCTCCCCAGTATCTCAACATCTTGGAATAAGAAGAGACAAGACCTTGGGTTAAATGTAGATGATATCCTAAAAGTAACGTGTTTGTGATCAGGCAACTTTAGGTTATAGGCTTCTGCAGTGAGAAATACGAAGTCTTGCCAGTTATTTACATCAATGGCAGGCAGGCTGTTTGAGGCAGCTTAGAAAAATGTCTGTGTCAGCAAAACTGTAGGACCAAGGATGTTCTCCCTGGAGAAATTAAGAGAAATGTAACTGTTAGATGCAGGTCACTGTTACACAATGACAATTCTTACTGAACTGAACCACAAGGCAGAATTTGGGTCATTAGCACACTAATAGCTACAGTCATATCTGGGGCGCTAGTATCAACATTTTCCAGCGACCTCACTAACTCATTACCAGAACTCAAATCTCAGCTGGAAGTGGTGACTCATGCCTTTAATCCTAGCCCTTTGGGAGTCCAAGGTGGGAGGACTGCTCAAGGCAAGGAGTTTGAGACCAGCCTGGGTAACATAGCAAAACCTCATCTCTACAAAAGAAAAAAAAAAATTAGCCAGGGGTGTGGTGGCTCGTGTCTGTAGTCCCAGCTACTCAGGAGGCTGAGGCAGGAGGATCGCCTGAGCCCAGGAGTTTGAGGCTGTGGTGGGCCGTGATCGTGCTACTGCACTCCAGTCTGGGTGACAAAGTGAGACTCTGACTCAAACAAACACACAATGCAAATAAACAAAAACCACATCTAATGACTTTCTGTTGCTACTGGAAAAAGTCAGTTAGAATTATTTGGCTTGCATTCCACAAAATTCACCATCTGCTTTTAATTCACCTCTGCAGATTCATGGCTCATATGTCTCTTCAGCTTTTATCGGATGCCAGGCGTTATGTGGGAAGACAAAGGCCAGTGATGCATGACCCCTGACCTGAGATGAGGAAGAGAAACAGAAAACGTCAAGATGAAAGTAGGTGGCAAGTGCTGGCCTAGAGGCACACACACCTGGTGCAGCCACAGAGCTTGGGAGGAGCTTCCTGGCTGCAATCCTCCTGTGCTCTCACAAAATCATGAACTTCTACACTGACCCTTTAAGCTATGCTCTCTGCCAGAAATGCCCACCACACCCCTATCCCTGGCAGACTCATATCCACGTTTAAGTATAGCTTATGTGACCACCCTTATCACTCCTCCAGCTCATCTCCCTTTCTCCATTCTCGGAGCACGTTTCATGTCTCTGTCACAGCTTTAATCCTTAGTTTTAACCAGTTCTCACCTCAATTTTATTCTCCCGTCCACCCCTTATGATCTCGGTACAGGACTAGGCACGCAGCACATCTCGCATTTACCGAACGATTAGATATGCCCGGCTTCACCTTTATCTTATTATTATTACTTTTTGAGTCGGAGTCTCACTCTGTTGCCCAGACCGTAGGGTAGGGACACGCTCACGGCCACCGCAGCCTGGACCTGCTGGGCTCAGGGGATCCTTCCGCCTCAGCCTTCCAAGTAGCTGGAACCACTGGCGCATGTCACCCACACCCAGCTAATTTTTTGATTTATTGTAGAGTTGAGGTCTCGCCAAGTTGCCCAGGCTGAGCTCAGGCAGTCCTTCCACCTCGGCCATGCCAAGTAGCTGGAACCACAGGCACGCGCCACCATGCCCAGCGAGGCCTCGCCTCTGCAAGTGGCCCGGGCTGGGCTCAGGCCATCCTCTCGCCCCCGCCTCCCAAAGTGCAGGGATGACAGGCGGGAGCCACCGCGCCCGGTCTACCTTTCCGGTTTAGCGCAAGCAGATACCGTCGTCGAGGTGCAGGCCGAGTCCCGCGTCCTCCGGCGAGGGCGGAATCGAGAAGCGCGAGTCTGCGCGCTCAGCCGCC
>NW_007259499.1:244659-246748 GCF_000164805.1 Carlito syrichta
GGGTGGCAGCATCCTCGGCTCGCGCGGCCTGGAGGGGACGAGCTGCTGCCTGTTTGGGAGGCTGCCTGGCTGCGACGTGTGCCTGGAGCACCCCTCGGTGTCGCGGTTCCACGCTGTGCTGCAGCACCGGGCGTCCGGTCCCGCGAGCGCCGGCGGCGGGCCGGGCTTCTACCTGTACGACCTGGGAAGCACCCACGGCACTTTTCTCAACAAGACTCGCGTCCCGCCCCGCACCTACTGCCGGGTCCACGTGGGGCATGTGCTCCGCTTTGGGGGCAGCACCCGGCTCTTCGTCCTGCAGGTAAGTAGCGCGAACCGAAACTGAAGTCTCGGAGCTCTCCGGTGGGCGATGACAGACGCGGAGAAGCGGCTGGCCCCCGTGTCCGGCCTCTGTCCACACGGCCCTGTTTCCGAAAGCAACTTCCACGATCCTGAGCTCTAAACGAACTTTCCTGCCTTGGTTCATCAGGGACCAGAGGAAGACCGAGAGGCAGAATCCGAGTTAACCGTCACGCAGTTGAAGGAATTGCGCAAGCAGCAACAAGTGTTGTTGGAGAAGAAGATGCTGGGAGAAGACTCAGATGAAGAAGAGGTGGACACCTCTGAAGGGAAGAGAGACGCTAGTAGCCAAGATGATGAGATGGGTTGCACCTGGGGAATGGGTAAGATATTAAAACTGTTGCCAGAGGTAAATATTTTGAGTTCATTACTAGTGGTTTACCCTTTTTTTCTTATTTTAAATCATGCAGCTTTTCATTGCTGTTTGAGATAGAGCAGATGCAATTTGCACATGAAGTAATCAAAACCCAGAGAGATTCATTAACTTTTCTGATGTAAAAAGCTTGATTTGAGCCGGGCACAGTGACTCATGCCTGTAATCCCAGCACTTTGAGAGGCAGAGGTGAGAGGATTGCCAGAGCCCACGGGTTCGAGACCAGCCTGGGTAACTTGGCAAGAACTCATCTTTACAGTAAATCAAACAATTAACTAGGCGTGATGGCGCATGCCTGTAGTTCCATTTACTTGGAAGGCTGAGGCGAAAGGATCACCTGAGCCCAGCAGGTCGAGGCTGCGGTGGCCGTGAGTGTGCCACTGCACTCCAGCTCGTGCAACAGAGTGAGACTCCGCCTATAAAAACCCCCAAAAACAAAAAACAAAAAAATCTTGCATTTTGGGTGTTATGGATCTCTTACTATGCTGTCCAGGTTGGTCTCAAACTCCTGGTCAGGTGATCCTCCCACTTTGGCCTACCAATGTGCTGGGATTACAGGCGTGAACCACCCAACCGACCTGGATTTCTTTTGATTTGTTTATAATGCACCCTTGTTCAAAACTTGTCCTCAGCATACAGTTAACTTACGTACTGTCCATGGCCGAGTGTGGTGTCTCACGCCTATAATCCCAACACTTTGGGAGGCCAAGGTGAGAGAATTACCTGAGCTCATGGGTTCTAGACCAACCTGGGCAACTTGGCGAGACCTCTTCTCTACAGTAAATCAAAAAAATTAGGCCAGTCTCAGTGGCTCAGCCTGTAATCCCAGCACTTTGGGAGGCCAAGGCAAGTGGATTGCCTGAGTGTGCGGATTCAAGACCAGCCCGGGCAACTTGGCGAGACCTTGTCTCTATAGTAAATCAAAAATTAGCCGGGTGGTAGCACGTGCCTGTAGTTCTAGCTACTTGGAAGACTGAGATGGAAGGATCGCCAGAACCCAGCGGGTCAATGCTGGGGTGGCCGTGAGTGTGCCACTGCACTCCATCCTGGGCAACAGAGAAAGCTGGCCCTTAAGCAAAAGAATACATTGAATTTTTTTATGACACCAGACATTTTGGAGGGTAGATATTCAGGAGAGAGGACTATACAAAGACAGAAAATGGCCTTAATACGTGGTTGGGAAGACAGGATAAATATTATGAAATTACTTGTACTAAGTGCCAAACAAAAATTAGAAACCATAAGTGAAATGATTTCGGCGCCAGTAACGACTCCGCACCCGGCCGAGACCAAGAGATTTATTAAAGGAGCTGTTACAGAGAGGGTCTGTAACTGAGAAAAAGCAAGAGAGGGGGAGAGACAGAGAGCACGAGAGCA
>NW_007259499.1:246892-260073 GCF_000164805.1 Carlito syrichta
GCAAGAGAGAGTTATGCAGGGAGAGGGGTGAGGGGTGTATTTATGGGCTTGGCAGCGGCCGGAAGGGGCTGTGCTAGGTTCATACTGGAGGAGCGACATGGGAGAAGGGTGGGTATAACAAAGCTGGCTACGTCATGGGAAATGATTGGAGGCTTGCAGGTTTGAACTTCGCACATGAGGGGAATCGTGCATGAAGAAGCCGGAACCTAGGGCCTTTGTTGTCTAGTGTGGCTTTACCATGTTCGGCGCCATTTTGGGAGCCACCCCTCTGGCTGTTTCCTGTACTCTTCAATAAGTACCTGTTACTTTTTAATTTTTAAAATATTTTTATTTTATTTTTTATTTTTGTTTTATTTTTTCATTTGGAGTCTCACTCTGTTACCCAGGCTGGAGTTCAGTGGCACACTCACAGCCACCACAGCCTCAACCTGCTGGGCTCAGGTAATCCTTCCACCTTAGCCTTCCAAGTAGCTGGAACCACAGGTATGTACCACCATGCCTGACTAATCTTTTGATTTATTGTAGAGACAAGGTCTCGCCAAGTTGCCCAGGCTGGTCTCGAACCCTTGGACTCAGGCAGTACTCTCGCCTCTGCTTCCCAAAGTGCTGGGATTACAGGCATGAGTCATTGTGCCCAACCTCTTTTTAACTTTTTAATGTGACAAATAGAAAATTTAAGATTACATATCTGAGTTTCATTATATTTCTATTAGACGGCATTGACTTAGGTCTTTGGGGGAACTTTATAGGTTTATAAGCAGAGAGGTTTTGAACCGGAACTTGAAGGAAAGGAAAAGCCCTTATGAAGCTGAGCATTAGGATTGGTATTCAGGGTAGGATTTGATGACTTTAAGAGAAAAATGAGTAAACCAGTCTATTTGGCAGATATAAGAAGTATCTGGGAAATTATATTGGAAACAAACTATTAGACCTGAGTGTGAGAGAATGAGACTGCCGGACTAAGGCGCTCAGATGTTTTTCCACATACAATGTGGTAGTTAATTTTGCTTTTAAAATCTAGTCACGAAGGAAAAAAAAAATTAAGGTGCCATGAAAACAAGTTTTGACTTGTTACCCACTTTAGAAAATCTGAAGATGCTTGTACTGATGGTTTTGTGGTGGTTTCATCCTCCCTCCCCTCAGTATGAATTTTTCTTTTCATCTTGCATGAATGTGTCTTTCTGCAGTCTGAACGGATAGTTGGGATCATTGAGATGGTCGTCTCTTACCTTGGTTCTCTTCCTTTCTTTCCCTTGTTCTGTAGGAGAAGATGCTGTAGAGGATGACGCCGAAGAGAACCCCATTGTTGTAGCGTTTCAGCAAGAAAGGGAGGCCTTTTACATAAAGGATCCCAAAAAGGCTCTCCAAGGTTTTTTTGACCGGGAAGGTATGTAGACAGGTTCTGCCCTGCCTGTCAAATGTGTCTCCAGCAGTGTTGTTTTCTAGAGCTCTAGGTTGAGCTTTATCCTTTGAAATGCTATCATTTCTCTTTCGTCCTCATTCACTTCTTGCCCTGGTGGTCATTGGCTTCAGGATTATTTTGAAAATCTTCCTTGTTTGTATAGTGCTAGGAAAAAAATCATAAAAATCTTCTCATCTTGAAAAACAGGAAGCATTTTTTTCCTGACTTAGTCTCATTCTTGTCAAAAGATCAAGAACTTTGGTGGTGGGGATATTGAACAAACTTCTTGTGATTTTTCTTTTTTCATCCCTAATTCACTTGAGCTTTTGTAATTTGTAATATGGGTTTTGACTTTTTATAATTTTTTTTGTCTTTTGACTTGGCAGGTGATTCTTCCACCTCGGCCTTCCAAGGAGGGGGAGCTGAAGGCATACTCCACCATGCCTGGCTAATTTTGTGATTTATTGTAGAGACAAGGTCTCGCCATGTTGCCCAGGCTGGTTTCAGACCTGTGGGCTCAGGCAGTCCTCTTGTCTCTGCCTTCCAATGTCCTGGCATTACAGGCCTGAGCCACCACGCCCAGCTACTTTGTATGATAAAAAAAAAAAGTTTCCACAGAGGATTGTTTCATTAGAGATACTTTGAGAGAATATCTGTCTATATGTATGTATGTTATTTATTTGTAAAAAATTGTGTATTTATTTTTACATATTTAAACCAGTTACCTTCAAGGTATTCTCCATTTGATGCAATAGAATTATCGAGACACTTTTCCTCCTGCTCAAAACCATTTTTGAACTCGTCCATTTTGATACCTTTTAGTGCTTCTGTCATTTTTTGTTTCTCTCATTAGCAAGCATTTTCCTTTGAGGACTTTTTTCATCTGGGAAAACAAAAGAATAAATTGCTTGGACAAGATGTGGTGAATGGGGAGAGTAGGGCACATGAGTCAGGCCATTTTTGGTCAAAAACTGTTAAACACTCAGTATAGTGTGGGCAAATGCATTGAAAGAATCTCCAAAAAAGAATTCCTTGAAGGTGAATGCAGCCTTTCACAGCATGCTGGCTGGTCCACTGATGCCGATGGGTTCCTAGACCACTTTCCTAGAGGGACAAATCTGTACTACAAGTGTCCCGCCCGCTCTCCAGAAGATAATTATTGTTTTTTGGTGGTCTCCCTCATTTGTATGTGTTACATACGTATGAGTAATATATGAACTGATTGTGCACTTAATTTTTATGTTTCAAGACATCAGGCAATGTTAATAAAATAACCACTTAAGTCTACAACTTATGAAAACCGTGAAAGGTACCGTATACTATCTAGTATATTGAGAATTGATTGTTTTGATCTGAGTTTGCTTTTTTCCCTGCCTCAAACTCATTCTAATTTTGTTATCAGACGATAATTCCCAGGAAAGAGAGTGAAGTGCATTGAAATTTATTCTCCAGTGTGGTATGGGAACTTGATGTTCTCATTTCTCATTGTATCAACTAGTAATTTTCAAATTCTATTAGAATTGTTTTTCTTCCTTTCTCCCACAGGAGAAGAATTAGAGTATGAATTTGATGAACAGGGACACAGCACTTGGCTCTGCAGGGTGAGGTATGTTCTTATTAATGTTCGTTTCTGGAAAGTGGCTAATTTCAGATTTAATTTATGGTTATAGACAATGACCTGAAGGGTGACTTTAGTTTTAATTTTAGGTTATTCCTAAACGTGGGCTTTGGTAGTTTAGTGACACTTATTTTATTGGGGGCTGTGGTGTGATGGCTAAGAAGTGGAAGGGAAAGACTTTAAGTCCAGCCTTGGCAAGATAGAACAAGATGATCGAAGGACTGAAAAGCCATCTAAAAGAGCATGACTGTTATCACAGGGTATTTGCATGAGAACTGGAGCTTAGTGCTCTGCTATAATTCCCACCAAATCAATACAGATTACCTGTGGATGATTCAACTGGAAAGCAACTGGTAGCTGAGGCCATTCACTCAGGAAAGAAAAAAGAAGCCATGATCCAGTGCTCACTGGAAGCTTGTCGGATCCTTGATACCTTGGGATTGCTGCGGCAAGAAGCAGGTCTGTATATAGGAACCTTTCTTTAAAAAAACACACACACACACACAAAAACGCCAGGCAAGATGGCTCACACCTGTAATCCCAGCAATTTGGGAGGTGGAGGCAAGAAGATTGCCTGAGTTCAGGGGGTTTGAAACCAGCCTAGGCAACCTGGCGAGACCTCATTTCTACAATAAATCAAAAAGTTAGCTGTGCATGGTGGTACATGCCTGTAGTTCCAGCTACTTGGAAGGCTGAGGGTGGAAGGATCACCTGAGTCCAGCAGTTTGAGGCTGTGGTGGCTGTGGTGGCTGTGAGCGACAGAGTGAGACTCCAACTGAAAAAAAAAAAAAAAAAGGCCAAGATGAGTGCCCAGGAGTTCAAGATCAGCCTAGGCAACATTGTGAGACCTCATCTCTACAAAAAAATCAAAAAATTAGCCAGGCATGTGCTATGTGCTTGTAGTCCCGACTACTTGGTAGACTGAGGCTGGAGGATCACCTGAACCCTGGAGGTCGAGGCTGCAGTGGGCCATGATGGTATTATTATTGCATTCCAGCTTGAATGACAGAGTGAAACCTATACTCAAAAAATGAATAAATAAGGAAAATTTAGCACAAAAGATAATAAAACCTCTTAATGGGGGTGAATGTAAACTGTACATTTTTTTTTTTAAGAGAGAGATCATTCTGTTGCCTAGGCTAGAGTCCAGTGGTGTGATCATGGCTCACTGTACCCTTCAACTCCAAGGCTCAAGGAATCCTCCTGTCTCAGCCTCCCAAGTAGCCGAGACTCTTGGCAGGACCCACCACATCTGCTAATTTTTTTATTTTTTGTGGAGACAGGGTCTAGCTATGTTGCCCAGTCTCTTTCGAAAAAACTCCTGGCCTCAAGCACTCCTTCTGCCTCAATTTCCCAAAGTGCTGAGATCATAAGCATGAGCCACCATGCCTGGCAAAAAATACCCATATTTCTAAGAAACAAGAGAATGCTGTTATATTTTGAGTCATTTAAAAACATTTTTTTTTTTTGAACCAGGATCTCACCCTGTCACCCCAGCTGGAGTATGGTGGCACTATCACAGCTCACTGCAGTCTCGACCTCCTGGGCTCAGGTGATCCTTCCACCTCAGCCTTCCAAGTTGCTGGGACTACAGGTGTGTGTCACCACACCTGATGAACTTTTTGGTTTTTCTTTTTTTATAGGGATGAAGTCTTGCTATGTTGCCCAGGCTGGTCTCAAACTCCTGGGCTCAAGCAGTCCTACCTCAGCCTCCCAAAGTGCTGGGATTACAGGCATGAGCCACTGCGCCTGGCCCAGTCATTTATTTTAGACATTGCCTATTGACTCTGTCAAGATAGTATTTAGTATTTACGTGATTTTGCTTATACAAATATTAGGGTTAGGGTTAGAGTTAGACTATTAGTCATAGCCATGCAGTTTTATTTTTTTGTTTCTGTTAAAGATGGTAATTTTTGTATTTCTCTGTTTCTCTCTTTTTTTTGTTTGTGTGAGTTGGAGTCTCACTCCCTCGCCCAGACTGGAGTGCAGTGGCACACTTCCGGCCACCGCAGCCCTGACCTGCTGGGCTCCAGGGGTCCTTCCACTTCAGCCTTCCAAGTAGCTGGAACTACAGGCACGCACTACCACATCCAACTAATTTTTGATTTATTGTAGAGATGAGGTCTCACCAAGTTGCCTGGGCGGGTCTTGAACCCACGGGCTCAGACAATCCACTCATCTCGGCCTCCCAAAGCGCTGGGATTACAGGCTGAGCCACCGAGCCCAGCCTCTTTGTTTCTCTTAAAGATGGTAATTTTTTATGTGTTTGGTTTTTTTGATACCTCTTGCTCATTCTTTCTGTGCCTTTTAGTAGCATTTCAGTATGGTTTTCTACATGATCGTTCTCATTAGGCAATTTATCAGTTCTAATTTTTTGTTGGAGACATATTTTCTGAAACATGAGCACTGTTCTCCTTCTTTTAGGGCTCATTGCTCTCCAGACCTGCTGCCAAACTGCCAGGTGGGACCCCACTTTACTGCCATCCTTGTGATTTCTTTGGCATTTCTCAAAGTGGAGTTTCTGTTTCTCGATTCTCATGTTCTTGTATTTCTCGGTTTATTCCTTGTTTTAGTGGGCTCATCCTTCTGTCATTCTAGCAGGTTAGAAAGGTGGTGCAATCCTAGCGGGCATGGGTGATGGCATCTTCACATGCACATCTTTTGCCTTCTTGGTCTTACTGAACACCCTCTAGTAGGTTTCAGAGGGAGGATGTGTGGGAGATAAGCTGCATGAAGCATTCTGTCTTCCATGCTGAAAATACAGTTATTCTAGCTTCACTCCCCCCTCCCCACTGTCATACAAGTATATAGAGCAGTTGCTTCACTCTTGATTGTCATTTGGCTGGGAGTAGAACTCTAAGGTGAAAACAGTTTTCCTTTGAAGCCATTGCTTTTACTGTCTTTACTTCCGGTATTGCCATTGAGAAGTCCTAAACTGTTCAGATTTTGATCTGTTGTGTGCCATTGTGTGTCATCTTTTTTATTTCCCTTGCTGGAAGTTTATGCGTTTCCGTTCTAATGGTTCTGAACAAAACTGTGATGCACCTTTCTGGGGGTCTGTTTTTGTCCATTTTTGTAGGCGCTTGCTGGTCCCTTTGATCTGGAAATCTTGGCCATTCCGGAACGTTTCTGCAGTTATGCTATTAATCATTTTCTTCCTCTGTCTTGTCTGGAATTTTGTTATTCAAGTAGTAGACGTCTTGGACTAACTATTTAAATTTTTTCTTTTCGTCTTCATGTCTTTTGTTCTTTCTGGGAGATTTCTGCAACTTTATCTTTCAATCTCTATTTTACTACCAAGATTTTACTTTCTAAAAGTTCATTTTTGTTTTTTGGGTAGTCTTTTTAAAAGCATAATATCTTCTTGTTCCACAGAGTGTAATTATCTCATCTCTATTTTCTCTAGGTAACTTTTTGTTTGGTTCTGCATGTTAGAGGTTTTTCTCAGGTGTCATGTAATCCTTAATTGTAGATTTTTATGTGAATATGAAAAAGGTGATTGACAGTGTGGAATACATAGGTGGGGTTTGTTGACTCCGAGCAGTACTCTGTGATATATGTGGTGTTTGTTGGGGAACCTGAAGTCAGTGTCCTTAGGTTGGCCGCCTCTGTGGGCAAGCTTCCCCAGAAAGTCTCCTGCCTGAAAGGACAGGACTGGCTGCTGCATCTGAGACGCAGTGGGGGAGGGTGCTGCGGGGCCCTCAGCCCATGGCTGTTGCCAGAACTATCTTCGGGTTGCAGCCTCTACTAGTTGACTCTACTAGTCAACCCAAAGACCAGACTCTCTGTCTTACCCTTTCTGGAGATTAACCTGTGAATTTCTGCTGGGGGTGGCAAGGAGGTAGGTGGGCAGGGAGGAATATCTGCTTCTCACTGACTTCTATTCAGTCTTCATTTTAACATGACTGTCCATCTCCAGCCCCTGCTTTTTCTGAGGACTCTGCAGTGTATCAGGCTTAAGGTTCAGCTTTTTCTTATTTTTTATTCTTCTTTTGGAGATGGGGTCTTGTTCTGTTGTCCACGCTGGAGTGCAGTCGTGTGATGATAGCTCACTGCAACCTCGAACTCCTGGCTTCAAGCAGTCTTCCCCCTTCAACCTCCCAATGTGGTGGGACTACAAGTATGAGCCACTTCACCTGGCCAGAATCATCTTTTTTAGTTCTGCTAAGTTAGTTTCTACTCACCTGTCTGCTGTCTAATTTCCAAAAATTTGGTGTTGCTATTTCCTCTAGTATTCTCTCTGTCTTTGTGGATTAGTGTCTTTTTAAAAAATCTCTTTACTACAGCTTTTTGTTTTGTTTTCTTTTGTTTGAGTTGGAGTCTCACTCTGTTGCCTGGGCTAGAGTGCAGTGGCATGCTCACGGCCACCCCAGAGTCGACCTGCTGGGCTCCGGCGATCCTTCCGCCTCAGCCTTCCAAGTAGCTGGGATTACAGGCATGCGCCACCACACCCAGCTAACTTTTTGTTTTATTGTAGAGATGAGGTCTCACCAGGTTGCCAGATCTAGTCTCGAACCTGTGAGCTCAGGCAGTCCTCTCACCTCGGCCTCCCAAAGTGCTGGGATTATAGACTTGAGCCACTGTACCTGGCCTAAAAAAAATATCTTTACTACAGTTTTAGGGGGATTTGGGGAGAGAGTTAAATTAGATATGTATGTTTTTTGTTTTTTGGGTTTTTTTTTTTTTGAGTTAGAGTCTCACTCTGTTGCCCCTCCTAGAGTGCTTACCACACCCTTAACCTCCTGGCCTCAGGCAGTCCTTCTACCTCAGCCTCCCCAGTAGCTGGGACCATAGGTGTGCACCACTAAGCCTGGCTAAGTTTTATATTTGTTGTAGAGGTGAAGTCTCAGTATATTGTCTAGAATGATCTCAAACTCTTGGGCTCAAGCAGTCTTCATGCCTTGGCCTCCTGTAGTGCTAAGATTAAGGTGTGAGCTACTGTATGTGGCCGATATGTATGTTTTGGTTTTTTTTTTTGAGTTGGCGTCTCACTCTGTTGCCCAGAGTTGCCTGGGTGGGTCTCGAACCCATGGTCTCAGGCAGTCCACTTGCCTTGGCCTCCCAAAGTGCTGGTATTACAGGCTGAGCCACTGAGCCTGGCCCGATATATATGTTTAGTGTACTATCTTAACTTGAAAATTATCGGGCTTACATTAATAAGGACTATTTTGCTTACAAATACTAGAAACCAAATTCATACTAGCTGTGTATATGTGAGTGAATCTGTGTCATGAGTGCATTTTTACATTTCGCAGATACAAATTCTTACCCCATGCCCTAAAGCTGGCAACTAGATGTATATTCCACAGCTGGATGTATATTCTCTCACTTTAATAACCTCGCTGGAAAGAGAGCCTCTTTCCATAAACCAGATGAAATGGAGGAAAAGTTTTCTAGAAGAAAGAGCTACTCTTATCTGAGCAAGGGGAGTAGAATATTGGGGGATAGAAAAAAAACAGCTTCTGTAGTCCTCCCCGCCTTTTTTTAGCATTAATGGAAATCTAGAATATGTAATCGCCTATTGATGTAACTCTCCTCATTTTCACTGTTACAAATGCTGTTGCACTGGTAATATCTATAGGATGAATTCCTGGATGTGAAACAGCTATTGATGGATTTTTTTTTTTTTTTTTTGAGTTGGAGTCTCACTCTGTCACCCAGGCCAGCATGCAGTGGCACGCTCATGGCCATCACAGCCTTGACTAGCTGGGCTCAGGCACTCCTGCCTCAGCCTTCCAAGCAGCTGGAACTACAGGCATGCGCCACCATGCCCAGCTAATTTTTTTTTTTTTTTTATTGTAGAGATGAGGTCTTGTCACGTTGCCCAAGCTGGTCTCGAACCTGTGGGCTCAAGGCAATCCTCTCGCCTCCGTCTCTCAAAGCACTGGGATTACAGGCATGAGCTACCATGCCTGACCAGTTGATGGATTTTTAATGTTGACTGATGGTGTTGGATTGACCATGATTAAAGGTTGTATCAAAGTACATTCCCACAGGTGCTTGAGAATCCATTTGCCCAACTCTGTGTTATCCATCTTTTTATGTTTTTTTTCTAGTCAAATAGGTGAAAGTAATATATCATGTTTTAATTTGTAGTTTATTATTTTTAAAAACTAAGATTTTTTTTTTTCTTTTTTTAAATTCATCAGAGCATCCCCCTCCCTAACCCTCCCTTCTGCGCTCCTCCCTGCAAACTAGGCAAACTAGGCAGGCTGCAGTAAGATCTTTTCAAATGTTTATTGGCCATTTGTATTTGTTTTTTGTGAACTGCTATGATTTTTTTTTTTTTAGATTTTTTTTTTTTTTTGAGTTGGAGTCTCACTCTGTCGCCCAGACTGGAGTGCAGTGGCTGCTCCCGGCCACCGCAGCCTCGACCTGCTGAGTTCTGGCGATCCTTCCGCCTCAGCCTTCCAAGTAGCCGGAATTACAGGCATGCACTACCACACCCGACTGATTTTTTTGATTTATTGTAGAGATGAGGTCTCGCCAAGTTGCCCAGGCAGGTCTCGAACCCACAGGCTCAGGCAATCCACTCACCTCGGCCTCCCAAAGTGCAGGATTATAGGCTGAGCCACCAAGCCTGGCGTTGCTTTGATTTTAATTTTTCAGTTTTTCTTTTGGACTATTGGCCTTTTCTAATTTATCTTTTTTCCTTTTTACTCATTGAGTTTTAAGAGCCTTTTGATCATTAAATAAGTTAGCCATTTGTGGCCTGGTATGGTGGCTCATGCCTGCAATTCCAGCACTTTGGGAGGCTGAGGCAGGAGCTTGAGACCAACGTGGGCAGCATAGCAAGACCTCCTTTCTGTAAAAAAATTAAAAATTAGCTGGGCACGGTGGTGTTTGCTTGTAGTCTCAGCCATTTGGAAGACTGAAGTGGAAGAGTTGATTGAATCCAGGAGTTGGAGGCTGCTGTGATCGTGCCACTGCACTCCAGCCTGGGCAACAGAGTGAGAACTTGACTCAAAAAAAAAAAATTAGTAGCCATTTACCTTAATGAAAAGTTGTGGTAAAATAGACTTCACATATTTATTATTTTAAGTATTTCAGTGACATTAAGTGACATTCACATTGTTGTGCAACCCTCACCACTGTCCAGCTCAGAACTTTAACATTCCATGCTGAAATTACACACTAACTCTATTCTCTGTCTTCCTCAGCACCGGCAGCCAGCATTCTACTTTTCTGTCTTTTTTAATAAAATGAATTTGACTGCTTTAGACACCTCATACAAGTGGACTCGTGATAAGTGTCCTTTTGTGTTTGGCTTATTTCACTTAGCATCATGTCTTCAAAGTTTAACTTCTCCTCTCCTCACCTTTTCTTTGTGTTGGAATCTCACTGTGTCACCCAGGTGAGTGGCATGATCATGGCTCACTGTAGCCTCAACCTGAACTCAGGCAGTCCATCTGCTTTAGCCTCCCAAGTAGCTGGGACTGCTACAGGCACGTGCTACCACACCCTGCTAATTATTTTATTTTATTTAAAAAACTTTTTTGTGTTGAATTCTCACTCTGTCGCTCAGGCTGATGAAGTGCAGTGGCACGCTCATGGCCACTGTAACCTCGACCTGCTGGGCTCAGGCGATACTTCCGCCTCAACCTTCAAGTAGCGGAACCATAGGTGCATACCACCATGCCTGGCTAATATTTGATTTATTGTAGAGGCAAAGTCTCACCAAATTGTCCAGGCTAGTCTCAAACCCCTGGGCTCAGGCAATTCTCTCACCTCAACCTCCCAAAGTGCTGGGATGACAGGCGTGAGCCGTTGCGCCCGGTGAGGCTGGATGTTTTCATATGTAGTTTTTGCAGCATGTGGAATCCTCTCTTATCATAGTTGATGATGACATTTAAGCTATTTGTCTTCTCTTTTTTAAAAACAGGTTGTTATCAATTATTTTTATCCCTCTCTAGTATCTCGGAAAAGGAAAGCCAAGAACTGGGAAGATGAAGACTTTTATGACAGTGATGATGACACGTTCCTCGATCGGACTGGCCTGGTTGAGAAGAAGCGATTGAATCGGATGAAGAAGGCTGGGAAGATTGACGAGAAGCCAGAGACCTTCGAATCCTTGGCAAGTTCATTTATGAAATAGCTGTGGTACTTAAATGTTTTGGGGGTTTTTTTGAGTCAAAATCTCACTCTGTCACTCAGGCTGGAGTGCAGAGGCACACTCATAGCCACCTCAGTGTCAACCTGCTGGGCTCTGGTGATCCTTCCACCTCAGCCTTCTAAGCAGCTGGAATTACTGGCACACACTACCACACCCGGATAATTTTTTTATTTTATTGTAGAAATGAGGTCTCCCCAAGTTGCCTGGGCTGGTCTTGAACCTGCAGGCTCAGGCAATCCACTTGCCTTGGCCTCCCAAAGTGCCAGAATTACAGGCTGAGCCACTGAGCCCGGCTGGAGCTTAATTTTTTAATAAGATAGCATATTACTCAACTATGTTTTATGATACTTACAATTTTTAGGTTAGTAGCACTGTAATCTGGTACTGAAATGTTACTGATCTGGTACAGAAGTGATCTGTAAATTTAATGATAACTAGTTTTATCCAAGTTGTTGGAAAAAATGTGGCTTGCTACTAGAGACTCCTCCAGGTTGATACTGATTGATTAATGCATATTCTTTGGATATGGTATTACTCTCCACATGAAAGAAAGCAAGCGTTCTAAGGACTTTAGGCTTCTAGCCATCAAGAGGAGTCAAAGGAATTTTTATTTTTATTTTTTTGGGTTGGAGTCTCACTCTGTTGCCGCTCCCGCCACCACAGCCTCGACCTGCTGGGCTCTGGCGATCCTTTTGCCTCAGCCTTCCAAGTAGCCGGAATTACAGGCATGCGCTACCACGCCCGGCTAATTTTTTGATTTATTGTAGAGATGAGGTTTCGCTTCCCAGGCGGGTCTTGAATCCGCGGGCTCAGGCAATCCACTCACCTCAGCCTCCCAAAGGCACGGGATTACAGGCTGAGCCACCGAGCCCGGCTGAGTCAAAGGAATTTTGAGGAGTATAGCATGGTAATGTGTAGACTGGAAGAGTATACTCTTGAGGAAACTATCGTGAGGTGGCATGTCTTAATAGGCAGGCTAATTCATTACCTATTATTACCCAATAGGTAGGTAACAGTCTACTTATTTGGTTAGAAAAGACATAAAAATAAAAAGATGAATAATGCAATTGGGCAAGGTATGGAGAAATGGATTCCCAAACACCTGTTGGGAATGTCCAGTACAGCCTTTTGGTGGTCATTCCTACAACATCTGTCAACACTAAGGATTCCTAGATCCAGTGGCTTTATTTTAGGAATATATCCTGTAGATATTCAGTTATGGTAGTGCTCAAAGCTGAAAACATTACTTGTTATTTGTCCTTTTGATTCATCCGTGAGAACATATGATTTGAGCTTGCTCTTCCAAGTAAAAATAAAGTCTGAGTTATTCTGTTTAATTCTGAGGGTTTTTTTTTGTTTTTTTTGTTTTTCTGAGTTGGAGTCTCACTCTGTCGCCCAGACTGGAGTGCAGTGGCTACTCCTGGCCACCACAGCCTTGACCTGCTGGGCTCCAGCGATCCTTCTGCCTCAGCATTCCAAGTAACTGGAACTACAGAACACGCTACCACGCCCAGCTAATTTTTTGATATTTGTAGAGATGAGGTCTCGCCAAGTTGCCCAGGCGGGTCTTGAACCCGCGGGTTCAGGCAATCCACTCACCTCAGCCTCCCAAAGCGTGGGATTACAGGCTGAGCCCCCAAGCCCGGCTAATTCTGAGTTTTTAAATTCAGAAATTAATTCAATTAGAATTTAATATACAAGTTAAAAGTATTAACTCTATAAAGAGCAGATTTAACGGGACTTCTGAATTAATTAATTTTAAAACTTTTTTTTTTTTTGAGTTGGAGTCTCACTCTGTCACCCAGACTGGAGTGCAGTGGCCGCTCCCGGCCACCGCAGCCTCGACCTGCTGGGCTCCCGCGATCCTTCTGCCTCAGCCTTCCAAGTAGCTGGAACTACAGGCTCGTGCTACCACACCCGGCTACTTTTTGATTTCTTGTAGAGATGAGGTCGCACCAAGTTGCCGGGGCGGGTCTTGAACCCGCGGGCTCAGGCAATCCACTCACCTCGGCCTCCCAAAGCGCTGGGATTACAGGCTGAGCCACCTG
>NW_007259499.1:260358-263144 GCF_000164805.1 Carlito syrichta
CTGAGGCAGAAGGATCGCCAGAGTCCAGCAGGTCGAGGCTGCGGTGGCCGGGAGCGGCCATTGCACTCCAGTCTGGGTGGGTGACTGAGTGAGACTCCAACTCAAAAAAAACCAAAAACCAAAAAAAACTTTTAACAATAGTGAAAATAAGAGGATGGTGGTAGGGAAACAGTTTGAAAGAAGAAAACTTGCTAACCTGTTGATTTGGGTGTTTTAGGTGGCAAAATTAAATGATGCTGAAAAGGAGCTGTCTGAAATTTCTGAGAGGCTGAAAGCCTCAAACAAAGGTGAGTGTTTTATGAGATATGAATTAATATGCTATATATAGTGCACTGTGCTGGGCTCTGGTGCTACGTTGTTTGGTAGCTATGGCATCCAGAATAGCGCCTTCCTAAGGAGCATCATAGCATTTAAAAAAATATACTTTTTATTTTAAAGACGTGGGGTACAATTCAGAATTAGGTATATAAGTGGGCATCGTACAGGGAAGGTTTGGGCCTCCCTTTGGTCCCTACTTTGGCATCATAGCATTTGAGATCCAGAAAGAACATTAAAAATCATTTGGCCTAACCTTTTTATTTAGTAGTTGAAGGTAGTGAAGCCCAGCCCAGTGACTTCTCAACATCTCACAGCTGTAACCTGTTTCCTTGTTCTTATTATCAGTGATGTTGTCTGTCCAGCTTTATGTCAGTGACCTTTCTTTTTCTTTTTAAAGAAAAACAGGTTGATTGAGTATGCTGCAAGGGAGCAAGCAATAAGGGAGTTGTCCACCTATCAGTGACTTTTCTATGGAAACTTTGACTGAATTTGAAAGTATTTGCTGCCATCTTTGATAACATGTATCATCCCTTTGTTGGACAGCTCTATCAGAGTCGCCATCTCAGGACTCCTTAGATGCATTCATGTCAGAAATGAAATCAGGGAGTGCTTTAGATGGTGTATCCCGGAAGAAACTTCACCTGAGAACATTTGAACTGAGGAAAGAACAACAGAGACTGAAGGGGTTAATAAAAATTGTAAAGCCAGCAGAGATTCCAGAACTAAAAAAGTAAGTAAGTCTTAGTTATATTTGGAACTTTAAATAAGCATGGTAGCATAGATAATGTTTTCAATTATCCCTTTATTTTATTAGATAATCATTATAATAGAAATCTAGCCGGATGTGGTGGCCCAAGTCTGCAATCCCAGCACTTTGAGAGGCAGAGGTGAGAGGATTAGCCTGGCATGGTGGCACACGCCTGTAGTTCTTGCTACTTGGAAGGCTTAGGCAGAAGGATCGCATGAGCCCAGCAGATCGAGGCTGCATTGGCCGGGAACATGCCACTGCACTCCAGTCTGGGTGACAGTGAGACTCCAACTCAAAAAAATAAAATAAAACATAATGTACACAAAGCTAATTTCCTGAATATATGAAGACTCCTGAGTGATAAGTAGACACTCAGCCACCCAGGAGAAAATTGGGTGCCAGCTGGGCTCGGTGACTCAGCCTATATTCCCAGCACTTTGGGAGGCCGAGTTGAGTGGATTGCCTCAGCCCGTGAGTTTGAGACCAGTCTGGGTAACTTGGTAAGACCTCATCTCTACAATAAATAACAAATTAGCTGGGCATGGTAGCGTGTGCCTGTAGTTCTGGCTACTTGGAAGACTGAGGCAGAAGGACCGCAGGAGCCCAGCAGGTCGACGCTGGGATGGCTGTGAGCGTGCCACTACACTCCAGCCTGGGTAACAGAGTGAGACTCCAACTAAAAAAAAAAAAGAAAAGAAAATTGGTCGCCAACTTACAGGCCACAGAAAAAGAGATAAAAATAACTCTTAAGTATTTACAAAATGCTCAACTTCAGCATAATAAGAGAAATACAAATACTACACTGTAATGCCATTGTTTTACCTGTGAATTGTATGAAGACTCATTAAGTGTGATTGCACACTGCTGATGAAGCTGTGACGAGGAGGCATTTCTCTGAGTTGCTCATTGAAGGACAAATTAGTATATTCTCTATGGAAGACAGATGGACAGTATCTGTCCTGATGACAAATGCACAACATTCCTTTCATTTCTAGGAATTTGTCCCACACATACTTCTGCATTACAGCATTGTCTATAGTGGTGAAAGATTAGAAACTCCTAAATGTTTATCAAAGGGGATGGGTTAAAAAATTCAGTAGATATAATAGAACACTATATAGCTGTAAAAAATATTTTAAAAAGAGGCATCTGTTTAAGTAAGATGTGGAAACAGGATCAAGATAGATTAAGTAACAGAAACAAGGCACAGAGCAGTGTGTGCTGCAGACCCAACTGAGATGATGGTGTGGGGAAGCCTAGGTAGGTAAGTGGGGCATTGCTGGTGTGTGCATCATCTGTTTAGGGCAGGTGACATGGCGAGTGCTCTCAGGGGAAATGGACGTGGGAGGAGGCACGCAAGACAGGTGGCCAAGAAACTGGGCAGAGTGGCTCCATGGGTGCCTGAGGGCCCCCCCCCAGATCCTGGGGGTGGGGTCTTAGGCTCTTAGAACCCACTCCATTGATACAGGCCATCCATGCCTGGGGGTGGGAGGGGTGCACTGCTGTTTCCTGAAGAGAGTACAGGTGTGAGCCTGTAGCTGCTGGTAGCTGGTTGACCTAGAAAAGGGAGGGGCACCCACAGCCACTGCTGCATCTCCAAAAAGACACAAAAATGAATCACACTGATTACAGGGGTGGCGGGGGCGGGGGCAGTAGAGAACTGGTGGCTAGGGGACAGCATGTCTCCACTGCACTTTTTTTTTTTTTTTTTTTTTTTTTT
>NW_007259499.1:263164-281741 GCF_000164805.1 Carlito syrichta
TCTGCCTCAGCCTTCCAAGTAGCTGGAACTACAGGCACACACTACCATGCCCGGCTAATTTTTTGATTTGAAGATATGAAGTCTCACCAAGTTGTCCGGGTGGGTCTCGAACCCGCGGGCGCAGGCAATCCACTCACCTCGGCCTCCCAAAGTGCTGGAATTACAGACTGAGCCACCGAGTCCGGCCAGCACTTTCAGGGTCTTGAACATAGGAACACTCTGTATATTTAAGTCTGCTGGATTTTAAAAAGAAAATCCTGTACCAGAAAGCCATACTGCTTTAGGCTAAGTTTATTGTAATGTGGTTGCAGTTGTAGTTCTAAATACCAAATAACTGGAAAAGTAAAAAATCATATGAACAGTTTTGTTGCAGTAAACCCACTTGTTAATAGAAGCAGATCTCTGCTTTGAAAAGAAATGTGCCTCTCACCTTCCTTCAGAGCCTCTTCTGCTGCCGGCTGTCTTCCTATTTTGGATTCTGGCCTAGATGCTGTGTGTTTTCTCCTCTTTTCCCTTGCGGGTTGACATTCTGCCTCCCCCCAACTCACAGCAGCTCTTGGCTGTGGTCCCATCTTCTGCCTTCCCGCCTCCAAGGGCCAGGCTTTGCACCCTGCAGGCCACCCAGCTCTTCATTGTCGCTGGAAACATCTCTGTGGCTTCTGCTTTGGTCTGTGCCAGAGCCTTCCTGGGACCCATGGGGAGGGTGTGAAGGAGAACGCTTTGGCAAAGGACCTTGCAGGGCCAGGCAGGCAGGATTCTTCTGGTGGCCCTAACAAGGGAATGGGTTCTATGTCTGGTTGGGAGAGAGGCCATGAGGCTAGGCCCAGGAGCGCCACCAAGGGGATAAGACTTGGCAGTAGTAGCTGGCAAGGGCTTCAGGGTGGGCGCATCTGCCTGTGTCTGTGGTTCCTGTGAACCAGGGCTGTCAGTACTGCCCTTGGACTCCGGTGTGTGGGGCTGTCCATGGTCAGTAAAGAGTGCAGGGCTTCCTTCTGCAGTCTAGGGTGGTTTTTCTGAGGCTCCTCTTTCTACTCATGCCACCTTCTTGTCCCCTCTGCCTACTCTCTGCATATCATGTTGGCTGACTTGCCTTTGCTTTGGTTTCTGCTCTGTTCTCCTCTCCTGTCTAATTCCTATGATCTCTTCTTCCTCAGCTTTGCCCTCTTAACCTTAGCTTTTGTAACTGTCTCGAGCCACAAGCATGCCGCCAAGCTCACCTGTGGCCATATTGCTCACTATTAGTTCATTACTACGTGGTGTCCTGACCTCCCCTTCCCCTGTGCACTCACCTTTTTTTTAGCTTCAGTGCTCTGTGCCATTGCAGGTAGTGTGGTAGGTAGGGGCTCTGAAGGAGCGAGGCTGGTGGGGACAGAGCTTGTGCCGCAGGCATGTCTCCTGCTCTTGGTGGAGGTGGGGTGTGCTTGTGTGTCTCCTTGGTCAGGGACCTTTGACTGCAGCCAGCTGAAGAGTGTGAAGCTGTGGCATGTTGCAGGTCACCTGACCAAGGAACAGCCACATCTGACCCTCGGTACCTTGGCAACTATGACAGTTGTTGTCTGTTCAAACTGCTGGCCTGATACCTTTCCTATTGCTGTATGCTTGGGTATTCATTTTGTGGTCATTTTTGTTTTTCCAGAAGTTTCTTTGGAGTGTCATGGTATTTTTAGATAAAATCTTGGACTCACTGGAGTAGATATATATCATTATTCTTTCTTCCTAGGTCTGAAAGTCAGGCTGCAGATGCAGAAAACAAAGCTAGAAAGTTTACGTTCCCTCTCTTTGGTGCCATGAAAGGAGGAAGCAAATTCAAATTAAAAACTGGAACAGTTGGGGTAAGTTGTGAGTCAGTGTTAAACTTTTAGCTCTTGAGCTAGTTTTTCTCTTTTTTTGCAAGTGCAGATGACTCATTCCATAGTAATGTGAGAAAGGGGGCTTTGGGCCTGATATGATCACATCTTTCCAGAAGTTGGTTCTTGGATTTTTTTTCTGCTCAACTTAGGGTTATCAAGAATTGGTGAATTGACCAGGCGCAGGCACTCACACCTATAATTCTAGCACTTTGGGAGGCTTGAGGCAGGAGGATCTCTTGAGTCCAGGAGTTCGAGACCAGCCTGGGAAACAGTGAGAACGCATCTCTATAAAAAATTGAATAAATTAGCCAGATGTGTTGGTGGATACCCATAGTCCCAGGCACTCGGGAAACTAAGGTGGGAGGATCGCCTGGCCAGGAGGTTGAGGCTGCAGTGAGCCGTGAGCATGCCACTGCACTCCAGCTTTGGTGAAAGAATGAGACCCTAACTCAAATATGAAAAGTTGGTGAATTGATTCATGCTGATCAATTTGTAAGTAAATGAGCTTTGGGATACTGGCTTATTAATTTCTTTTCTTTTTTTTTTTTTTGAGCCGTAGTCTCACTCTGTTGCCCAGGCTGGAGTGCAGTAGCACGCTCATGTCCACCACAGCCTCGACCTGCTGGGTTCTGGCAATCATTCCGCCCCAGCCTTCCAAGTAGCCGGAACTACAGGCGCACCCTACTACATCCAGCTAATTTTTTAATTTATTGTGGAGATGAGGTCTCACCATGTTGCCCAGGCTGGTCACGGTTATTAGTTTCTTTTTTTCTTTTGAGTTGGAGTCTCACTCTGTCACCCAGACTGGAGTGCAGTAGCCACTTCCGACCACTGCAGCCTCAACCTGCTGGGCTCCGGCAATCCTTCCACCTCAACCTTCCAAGTAGCTGGAACTACAGGCACGCACTACCACGCCCGGCTAATTTTTTGATTTATTGTAGAGATGAGGTCTCACCAAGTTGCCCCGGTGGGTTTCGAACCCACAGGCTCAGGCAATCCACTCACCTCAGCCTCCCAAATGCGTGGGATTACAGGCTGAGCCGCCGAGCCCGACTTCATTTTTGATTTATTGTAGAGATGAGGTCTCGCCAAGTTGCCCCGGTGGGTTTCGAACCCGCAGGCTCAGGCAATCCACTCACCTCAGCCTCCCAAATGCGTGGGATTACAGGCTGAGCCGCCGAGCCCGACTTCATTTTTGATTTATTGTAGAGATGAGGTCTCGCCAAGTTGCCCCGGTGGGTTTCGAACCCGCAGGCTCAGGCAATCCACTCACCTCAGCCTCCCAAATGCGTGGGATTACAGGCTGAGCCGCCGAGCCCGACTTCATTTTTGATTTATTGTAGAGATGAGGTCTCGCCAAGTTGCCCCGGTGGGTTTCGAACCCGCAGGCTCAGGCAATCCACTCACCTCAGCCTCCCAAATGCGTGGGATTACAGGCTGAGCCGCCGAGCCCGACTTCATTTTTGATTTATTGTAGAGATGAGGTCTCGCCAAGTTGCCCCGGTGGGTTTCGAACCCGCAGGCTCAGGCAATCCACTCACCTCAGCCTCCCAAATGCGTGGGATTACAGGCTGAGCCGCCGAGCCCGACTTCATTTTTGATTTATTGTAGAGATGAGGTCTCGCCAAGTTGCCCCGGTGGGTTTCGAACCCGCAGGCTCAGGCAATCCACTCACCTCAGCCTCCCAAATGCGTGGGATTACAGGCTGAGCCGCCGAGCCCGACTTCATTTTTGATTTATTGTAGAGATGAGGTCTCGCCAAGTTGCCCCGGTGGGTTTCGAACCCGCAGGCTCAGGCAATCCACTCACCTCAGCCTCCCAAATGCGTGGGATTACAGGCTGAGCCGCCGAGCCCGACTTCATTTTTGATTTATTGTAGAGATGAGGTCTCGCCAAGTTGCCCCGGTGGGTTTCGAACCCGCAGGCTCAGGCAATCCACTCACCTCAGCCTCCCAAATGCGTGGGATTACAGGCTGAGCCGCCGAGCCCGACTTCATTTTTGATTTATTGTAGAGATGAGGTCTCGCCAAGTTGCCCCGGTGGGTTTCGAACCCGCAGGCTCAGGCAATCCACTCACCTCAGCCTCCCAAATGCGTGGGATTACAGGCTGAGCCGCCGAGCCCGACTTCATTTTTGATTTATTGTAGAGATGAGGTCTCGCCAAGTTGCCCCGGTGGGTTTCGAACCCGCAGGCTCAGGCAATCCACTCACCTCAGCCTCCCAAATGCGTGGGATTACAGGCTGAGCCGCCGAGCCCGACTTCATTTTTGATTTATTGTAGAGATGAGGTCTCGCCAAGTTGCCCCGGTGGGTTTCGAACCCGCAGGCTCAGGCAATCCACTCACCTCAGCCTCCCAAGGTGCGGGATTACAGGCTGAGCCGCCGAGCCCGACTAGTTTCTTAATCATTCATTATTCATTCCTCATTCATTATTTATTTCTAATGAATGTTGCGTTTGAAGATGGGTGTCCATTAAATGCTCTTTCCTGGTGGATGGATGCCATGTTCAGACTCTACTAGCACTTGCTAATATATAGTGTGTGCACCTGCCTCTGTCAGATGGTTTTCCTTACTTCATTTAATCCTTCCAACCTCATGTGACGTGTGGGACTTTACCTGTTCTCACAAGTGAAGAAGCTGGAAAGATTGAATGCCAGATCACACAGCTTATGAGCCCGCACTAGCAGGTCCAGTCTTCTATCTTGGGTTCTGTGATCTTTCTATTGTTCTTAGTGTGTGTTTGTAGGTACATTTTTGCTTTATATGCATTTCTCTTTACATATTCTGCTTTTAGAAGGTTTCCATTACTCCTAAAGCTGAGCCTTGGGTATTAGTTTGCCAGGGCTGCCATAATAAAATACCACAGATTGACTGACTTGAGCAACAGAAATGTATTTTCTGGAGTCTGGAAGTCCAAAACCAAGAAGCCGACAGGGTTGGCTCCCCGAGGCCTCTCGGTCTGCTGCTGGCTGTCCCCTGCCACCTCTTCCCACGGCCGTCCCACCTCGCACTCATGCCCCTTGTGTCTCTTTCTCTTGTGAGGACACTAGTCATGTCAGGTTAGGGCCCCACCTGATGCTGCCACTTTAACTTGATCACTATTAAAGACCTTATCTCAAATGTAGTCATGTTCTGAGGTACTGAAGGTTTGTACTCCAGACATGAATTTTGAGGGGAGCACAGTTGAGCCCCAAACACCTTGACTTAGGGAAACTGCCCTCTCGTGGCAGAGGTTTGAAGTCCCAGCCATGTATTCTGAATGTGTACATGGACATCGTTTGCCTAAGAGGGAGGCTTTTCTGTGTGAGGGTGGAGTTGGGAATTGTTTTTTATTTCTTTTTTTGAGTAGGAGCCTCACCCTGTTACCCAGACCATTGCAACCTTGACCTACTTGGCTCAGGTGATCCTTCCACCTCAGCTCTCCAAGTGGCTGGAACCACAGGCGTGTGCTACCATACCCACTAATGTTTTTTATTTATTTGGAGAGGCGGTCTCACTGAGTTGCCCAGGTTGGCCTCGAACCCCTGGACTCGCAATCCTCTCACTTCCGCCTCCCAAGGTGCTGGGATTACAGGTGTGAGCCACCACGCCCAGCTTGTGTTTTAAATAGAAGAAAAACTCTCTAATAAAAAGCCCTTCTTGCCGGGCTCGGTGGCTCAGTCTGTTATCCCACGCCTTTGGGAGGCTGAGGTGAGTGGATTACCTGAGCCCGCGGGTTTGAGACCCGCCTGGGCAGGCGAGACCTCATCTCTACAATAAATCAAAAAATATTAGCCGGGTGTGGTGGCAACATGCCTGTAGTTCCACCTACTCGGAAGGCTGAGGCGGAAGGATCGCTGGATCCCAGCAGGTCGAGGCTGCGGTGGCCAGGAGCGGCCACTGCACTCCAGTCTGGGTGACAGAGTGAGACTCCAACTCAAAAAAAAAAAGCCCTTCTTGGAGGATGGCTGAGCTAAATCCTGTATTGAAAAGACTATATAACCAAAAGATACTTCGGTACCTCTACTCCATAAATGGTCACTTTTTCTAATAAGTACTTTTATTGAAAGACCTTGATTGAATATTGGACCTTATTCTTTGAAAAATGTCTTTCTTCGGATCTGTTTTACTGATTTGCATGCCTTGTTTTCCTGAAATTACGTTAAGTCTAAAATTTAAAAAAAGGTACAAATAATTTACTTCTTAGTAATGTGTGTCTGATTTATTCCTCTTGCTGTCATGAGGTGTCGTGGGAAAACACCTGCTCTGGTTCTTAGTTGGAGTAGACGTCTTAGTTCTCTACAAGCGTTTTGTGTTTAATAGTCTTGCAATTCTAGAAACTAAGGCGACACTTTAGGGTCTGTGGGTTTAATGTGAAAGTCCTGCTTCCAGCAGTCTTCTGTGGCTTCCCAGCCTCCTGGAGAGGTGTTTGCTTGTTACCCTTTTGTGTTTTTTTTGGTCACAGAAGTTACCCCCTAAGCGTCCAGAACTCCCTCCGGCTCTAATGAGAATGAAGGATGAGCCCGAAGTAGAGGAGGAGGAGGAAGAGGAAGAAGAGGAAGAGAAGGAAGAGGATCGCAGGAAGGAAACAGTGGGGGATGGAAGTAGCAGGCCGCAGCCAGAGGTGGAGCTAGAGGCGGCCGTGCCAGAGGCGAGGCCCCCCATGGACCTCATACTGCCTGCAGAAGCCCGAGACCGAGGTAGGCTCCTTCTCCTGGGTTGCTCAGTGGACAGCAGCACTGACTGCAGGTGGGTTGGAAAGCAAGGCCAGGGCAACCCCTTCGGGTCCCCTCCCACAGTGGGAGCGTTTCTGTCCTTTCAATAAATCCTGCTTTAAAAAAAAAAAGAAAAAGCAAGACCAGGGCTCATTTGTGCCTTTGGCTTTGTGTATGTGGCTCACGGACTCTGGAGAGGAGACATACTTTCTTGTTGTTCCTCCTGTTACTGCCAGTCATTTGTATGCCCCCTGCAAATTGAGGGCAGCTATTTCCAGTCTGCTCCAGAGTTACAGAAAGATGAAGCTGTGGAACGTAGAGCTGCAGCTGCTGTGATATCATCCTGGGCTGCCACCACCATATGAGTTGGTGGATCATGGAGTAGTGTGGACGATGGGCCCCTTGTTCATTCTCTCACCGTCCCTAAAACAGGCCAAGCATAAGGAACCTGCTGGACTGAAGTCCTCATGAAGGATCATGCCTTACTCTTCCTGTCCAGGAAACCTAACAGAAAACCTAGCATATGGTGTTGTCCACCCACCTCACACCTCAGCAAGTGTTTGGTGAAAAATGTTGAAAGAGGGAATTGATTCGTTTTTTTTGTTGTTGTTTTTTTTTTTTTTGAGTTGAAGTCTCACTCTGTCACCCAGACTGGAGTACAGTGGCCGCTCCCGGCCACCGCAGCCTCAACCTGCTTGGCTCCGGCGATCCTTCCGCCTCAGCCTTCCAAGTAGTTGGAACTACAGGCGCGCACTACCACGCCTGGCTAATTTTTGATTTATTGTAGAGATGAGGTCTCGCTGCCCAGGTGGGTCTCGAACCCGCGGGCTCAGGCAATCCACTCACCTCAGCCTCCCAAAGGCGCGGGATTACAGGCTGAGCCACTGAGCCCGGCTTGATTCGTTTTTAATACAAATATTTTTTCTGGTTACGAAAGAAATATATATTTATCTTAGAAATTATAGGTGGCTGGGCTTGGTGGCTCAGTCTGTAATCCCAGTACTTTGGGAGGCCAAGGCAAGTGGATTGCCTGAGCTGGCAGGTTTGAGACCAGCCCAGAAAACTTGGTGAGACCTCATCTCTACAATTAAAAAAAAAAAATTAGCCGGGCATGGTAGCGTTTTTAGTTCCAGCTACTTGGAAGGCTGAGGTGGAAGGATCATCGGAGCCCAGTAGGTCGATGCTGGGGTGGCCGTGAGTGCACCACTGCACTCCAACCAGGGCAACGGAGTGAGACTCCAACTCAAAAAAAAAAAAAAAAAAAAGGAATTATAGGTTATACATAAAAGTCCAAAGAAAAGAGAAATCCCCACAGTCACCCTAGAGGTCATTGCTTATCTTTTTTGTACCCTGTCATCCTCTGTCAGCTACAGGGACTATTTTCCTTCTGGTTGGCCAAACTGTTAGTGGAAAATAGGGAGCATGAGGGGAGATGATCAAAATTGCATTCCGTGCATGTGGGAGTGTGTGGGGGTCTACTTCCAAAATGAGCCAGGCTTGGGGCATGGCCCTTCTCCTGAGCTGCTTCCCGTTGTCTGAGAACTGTTTCCTTATCTGTGAGCGGCAAATCTTGTATTTGCATTCTCTCTTGTTTCATTATCGCCAAAATGCCAGCCTTCTTCAAAAGGTGCTTACCCACACGTGACTAAGTCTGGTCTTGGGCCATCCATTGTGAGGGTGGTCATAACTAGGTTGGCAGGAGTGGAGCCATAGGATTATATATATATTTTTTGTTTAAAGGACCTAAGTAGACTGGGCGCAATGTCTCACCTGGTAATCCCAGCACTTTGGGAGGCTGAGGTGGGAGGATCGCTTGAGGCCAGGAGTTCAAGACCACCCTGGGCAACATAGCTAGACCACATGTCTACAAGAAAAGAGGGGGACAACCAAAGTAAATATATGTGTATAAAAATAGATTTTGAAACTTGGTTTATAAGATTAAATGAGGCCAGGAGCAGTGGTTCACACTTGTAATCCCAACACTTTGGATGGTGGAGGCACAAGGACTCCCTGAGCCCAGGGATTTGAGACCAGTCTGGGCAACTTGGTGAGACCTCATTTCTACAGTAAATCAAAACATTAGCCAGGCGTGGTGGTGCACGCCTGTGGTTCCAGCTACTTGAAAGGCTGAGGTGGAAGTATCCCCTGAGCCCAGCAGGTCAAGGCTATAGTGGTTGTGAGCATGCCACTGCTCTCTAACCTGGGCAACAGTGAGACTCCAACTCAACAACAAAAAAATGATTAGTAAATCTTCAGCTGATGAGGAATTACTCCAGGCCTTTTTTGTTCCTTTTTGTTTTGCTTTTAATCTGGGGTCTCTCTCTGTCACCCAGACTGGAATGCAGTGGCACAATCACAGCTCACCACAACCTCCCACACTTCTGGGCTCAAGCAATCCTTCCACTCAACCTCTTGAGTAGCTATGATTACAGGTGTGCGCCACCATGCCCGACTAATTTTTTTTTGTAGAGGTGAGGTCTTGCTATGTTTCCTAAGCTGACCTCAAACTCCTGGACTCAAGAAGTCCTCCACGTTGGCCTCCCAAAGTGCTGGGATTACAGGTGTGAACCACTGTGCCCAGCTCCTTTAGGTTTTAATGAGTTTTGTGGGGTCTTTTTGTAACATTGGGTTATAATTTGCATGCTGTCTTATAACCTGTTTTCTTCTGTCTTAAGCTATTCTTTTTTAAATGTGGTTTTTAATTTGGGGTATGGTGATCTATCACATGCATATGCCATAATTTCTTTTCCAGTTGTTAAACATGTAGGTTATTTCTTAACTTTTGCTATTACAAAATACCTGTCTGTAATAAACCTTGGTGCTCATCTTTGACTTTTTGAAAAATATGTTCCTGGAAGTCAAGTTTCTAGGCCAAGGAGTATATACATTGTTAAGGCTTTTGGTAAATATTGCCAAAATGTTTTACCTCGAAGTTGGCTAGCTTTCTTAGAAGAGCTGGTGGTCCTCTGCTATACAGCTGGAGCCACATTACTTGAAAACCTTGTTAAGATTAGTTGAGGCTGATGATAGCAAAGCTAGATGGTTATATATGTGCTTCACTTCTCTTGCTTCTGGTTTTTTTCTTGGCTTTCCACCATGAATGAAATAATAACAGTATGCTCTGGTGCTGCTTTCTGTAGAAAACAGGCCTCAACTCAGCCAGGCGGAGCAGAGTAAAGGCTATCAAGAGATGAGCGAAGCCGTATTCCCGCACGAGGAACCCTCAGGCAAGTAGCTCAGAAGCCTCCTGTCCATTCTGTACAGGATGACTGGGCTTAGGGGGGTGTGGCACCAGTCTGCAGGTGACATGGAGGTGGGCCTTCGGGGTTGGCCGAGACAGAGTTGGAGTAGATGAGAGGCTTGTGCTATCTGTCCTGTCTCTTGGAGTTCCCTCTTCGCCCCACAAAGTACCCAGTACCTTGATGCTTCCCTCCAGCTTTGCAGAGCCAAATATGTGCCTCTTGTTGGAGTGATTCCAACTCTGTTCGGAGAAATTGGTTGACAGGTTGGCCTGTTAACAGGACAGCTTTTCTCTGGTGAAATGAGCCTCGTTTTCTACTTTTTTACGTGGTTTGGTCAAATTTAAGCCTTAGGATGTAAAAAAACGAAGCTTATTTGTGAAGGAAACATTTTCTTTTAATTCAGTCTTTACAGTAGTAAAAGGAATAGCTGAGAGTTGCACTGTCACAGCATCTTTTCTTCATAATTATAATGCTCTCATGAGGAGTTTTTCCTTTCCCTTTTACTTTTACCGAAAATAGCTCTTGCCACTTTTTCTTTTCTTAAATTAGCATCAAAGAATGAATATGAGAAAAGCAGAGATGAATTGAAGAAGAAGAAAACTCCTGGTCCAGGCAAAGTGAGTGTTTGGCTTTCCTGGGCGTCACGCAGGGCCCCTTGTCATGGCCCACATCCCAAAGAGTGAATGACAGCACTCCCACAGCCTTGACCTTCTCTCCAAGAAATCTGGGTTCTCTTTATTTCTGGGTTCTCTGTTGTCCTCATCCACTCTGTTATCCGCTCACATACAAGCTGCCTCTTTTCCTAGTTTGTGAATCTTTCTTTATATCCTAGCATGCCATACAAAGACATTGGATGCCATATTATTATGTTCCTTCTTTTATTACACACAAGGTGGAATGTAATATACTCCATCTGCATCTTAAATCATCCTGTGTCAGCAATATTAGGAGCTTATGGATGTACCTTGTTTAGCTCGTAGATGGACACTGGGTTGTTTCCAGTCTTTTATCACTATGGTGCTACATTGAATAATCTTGTCCATACATGGTTTTGTGAGCATAGGGTAAGCTCCTGGAAGTGGGATTGCTGGGTTGTAGCAAATTGTCCCCAAGAACCACCCTTAGGTGGGGTAATTCACAGGACTCAGCCCACGGTTGTGCTTGGAGCTGTGATTTACCAGGCACAGACAGCAAAGGGAAAAGGCAAATGGTGCAAAAAACATTTGGGGAACCAGACGCAGGCTCTCAAGGGTTCCCTTCCATCAGAGTCACACAGGACATGCTTAACTCCCCTAGTAACGGCATGTGACAGCATGTGTGAAATGCTCCTGCTAGGGCAGTTTATTAGAGACTCAGGCCCAGACTGACCACATAGGCATTCCCTGTCTCGTGTGTTCCTAAATTCTAGACTCCCAGAAGGAAAACAGGTGTTCCACATAGACCACGTCGCTTAAACAGTACCTGAGGCCCAGTGAGCCACTCTGAGCACTCCCAAATTCAAGTTCCCAGGTGCCAGCCGAGGGCCAGCCTTGCAAACACGCTTTCAAAGGATAACAGTCAGGCTTGTTCTGTTAGCCCTTTTCTGTACCTTGGTCAAAGGCAGATGCCAGATTTCCTGCTCTGGGGCTTATGCTGTTTAGTGCTCAGACCTGCAGTATGTCAGCTGCCCCTTTGAGGAGCATCACAGCACAGCTGGCTAAAGGTCCACTTGTTGAGGGTGGGTTCAGAGAGAGAATGCCCCCACATGGTTGTTTGTCAAACTCCCTAATGCAAACTGTTCTCTCTTGGTTTTTGTGTGCTGGCAGGAATAGGGACAGTGATTCTTAGAATTAAAATTTTCCCGTCTTCTCTTTGCAGTTCCCACCAATACTTTCTTCCAAATATCCCGAAGATGACCCAGACTACTGTGTGTGGGTCCCACCTGAAGGTAGGCTGCTTTTGCTTTTCTTTCCCTCCAAAATTCACTCGTTTATAGTTTTGAATAGGCAGTATATGTTTAAGGTTCAAAATAAGAAAGTGACCAGAGTATGTCGTGAATAGTCTCCTGGTGGAACAGGTGGATCTAGAGGCATATCAGCCAGATAGAACTTGTGCACCCTGGCTGGGTCCTTAGTCAAGGAAACAATTGCTGAAAACAAATACATCAGCCAGTCAGATATCTGATGATGCTAAGAAAGTCTTGATGTTGAGTCATGCTTTTTGGGAAAAGTTTTTTGTTTTTTGTTTTTTGTTTTTGAGTTGGAGTTTCACTCTTGTCGCCCAGACTGGATTGCAGTGGCATGCTCGCGGCCACCGCAGCCTCAACCTGCTGGGCGTCAGCGATTCTTCTGCATCAGCCTTCCAGGTAGCTGGAACTACAGGCGCGCGCTACCACGCCCAGCTAGTTTTTGATTTATTGTAGAGGCGAGGTCTCACCAAGTTGCCCCGGTGGGTCTCGAACCCGCGGGCTCAGGCAATCCACTTGCCTCGGCCTCCCAAAGTGCTGGGATTACAGGCTGAGCCACTGAGCCCGGCCTTGGGAAAAGTTTTTATCCTCTAGGATTATATACAGAAATGCTAGCAAATGAAGTGATGCCTGGAATTTGCTGACAATCATATGGCGTAGAGGATGAGGGAAAGGTGGGAAGGGGCAGTGGAGAAGCAGGGTTGGCCACGCGTGGGTCATCACTGAAGCGTCAGGAGTACATGCAGGCTCATTACAGATTTCTATTTCATTTCACGTGAACTTTGTGTTTTCTTTATTAAGTTAAAAAAAAATCTGTTTGCAACCTGCCTGGGCAACTTGGCGAGACCTCATCTCTACAATAAATCAAAAAAATTAGCTGGGTGTGGTAGCACGCGCCTGTAGTTCCAGTACTTGGAAGGCTGAGGTGGAAGGATCGCCGGAGCCCAACAGATCAAGGCTGTAGTGGCCGGGAGCGGCCACTGCACTCCAGTCTGGGTGACAGAGTGAGACTCCAACTCCAAAAAAAAAATCTGGCTATACCTTCATGACCCAGTTTTTTCCTCCAAAAACAACCAAATAGTACCTGTTTCTTATAAATACTTATATGTATTATGCAAAATGCCCATATAGGCAATAAAATACATAATATTTCACCACTTTTTATACACAAATGGAAGTGTATCCTACCCCTTGCTGTTTTGCACTTAGCATAAGGTAGAGGTTCTTCTGTTGTTGTTATGGACTTCTTGTTATTTGCTGATGGCAACATTCTTCTTTGTTATGGTGTGATTGTACTTACTGAAACAGTTCTGCCAAAGATTTAGCTGCTGCTTCCAATCTTTCGCCATTATAGACAACTCTGTCATAAGTACCTCTAACGTATGTAATTTTGTAATAGATGAAGTATAGAGGCATATCTGTAGTGAAATCATAAACATTAACCTGCTGGATCAAAGGTATGAACATTTTTGAGACTCAACGGAGTGTCCCAGTTTTATGCTGGTACCCACACTCTCAAGGCTGTGTACGAGAGACTTATTTCCCTGTGTGCTTATCACAGCTTGCTTTTTCTATGGATGGGGTTTCTAATATACTAGTAACTCATAGAAATTTAGTTATTAGTCATATGCTAATAAATGTTGGAGTAGAAGTGAATAGAGGACTGTATTTTGAAATTGTGTGTGAAAATTTCTATCATAGAAGAAAATGTTATGTCTGTTTTACTTTTGGCCTATTGATGTCTGGGTGTCTTTTCCCTCCTGATTTTGGAAGAGTGAATTTATTTTCTTTTTTATACTCTGATCTAGGCCAAAGTGGAGATGGCAGAACCCATCTTAATGACAAGTATGGCTACTGATTGCTTCAGAATCCCAAAGGAAGACCTTGTGGAATGTGGGCTACTTGGGAAAGCATGGTGAACTGAATGAATCAGGTGGTCGTTTGCCCAACCTGGTGACTGGCCTTCCTTGGTACTCTTGGCTTCCTTGATTTACCTGCTCATCAGATCCTCCTGAGTTGGGTATTTCGGTTTTAAAGTGTTTGTATATGTATGTAAAAAGGGAACCATGTATTATGAGAATTAGTAGAGTGAGAGGCATGACTCTATTAAAAGAAGAAACTGAAGATGTCCCTAATGTTTTATTTATTGCTATTTGAAAGTTGTTTTTCGAGACAGAGTCTCTTTCACTCAGCTTGGAGTGCAGTGTTGTGATTACAGCTCACGGCAGCTTCGAACTCTTGGGCTTAGGCAATTCTCCTGCCTTAACCTGCTGAATAGCTGAGACTACAGGCACCACCACCATGCCTGGCTAATTTTTTTTTTTTTTTTGAGTCAGAGTCTTGCTCTGTTACCCAGACTAGAGTGCAGTAGCACACTCATGGCCACCACAATCTCAATCTACTGGGCTCAGGTGATCCTCCGCCTCAGCCTTCCTAGTAGCTGGAACTATAGGCGTGTGCCACCATGCCCAGAGAATTTTTTTGTTTTATTTTAGAGATGAGGTCTTGTCAAGTTGCCCGGGTTGGTCTCAAACTGGCGGGCTTAGGTAGTCCTCTCACCTCTGCCTCCCAAAGTGCTGGGATTACAGGCGTGAGCCACCACGCCCAGATAATTTTTAAATTTTTTTTTGTAGAAATGATATTTTGATGTTGCCCAGGATGGTCTCAAATTCCTGACCTTGAGCAATCCTTTTGCCTTGGTCTCCCAAGGTACTTGGACCTAATGCTGATTAAAGTCGCAGCTTGTTTCATTAAGACGTAAAGGCTATGCTTGTCCTGAGCAGTAGGGTGCTTCTGGTGGCTAGGTTGTAGGATTCACTGATATTGCCTCCTCAAATAACTGTTGAAATATGAGATTATGCTATGAATGTGACTGGATGTCCCTGTCAGTCTTGGAACTAAAAATAGTTTCACAGCGGGGGCTTCCTCCTCCTACCAGCATTGAGAATAGACCTGACTTGTCAGGACATAGTTAACCGTCGCACCGCCTCCTACACTCAGGCTCTAGTTAGTCCTGGCAAAACTCAGCCTGCTGCCCAGCCAGCCAGCTGTGCCTCCTCTTGTGGACGTGTGCAAATAAGGTCATGAAGTGAAAGGCTGAACGTGTTCTGCCCAGTATGGAGAGGGAAATACAAGTCCCTTCTTCTCTGGAAACAGGAGGAAATTCAAGATGTTTTATTCCATTCCCTCCCCATCGTTAGTGCCTCACTGGCAATGAATGAGGTAGAGAGCATCTGGGTCAGGCTGAGGCAGCTGAGATCAGCAGGAGGGGAGATGCTGTGGCTGGCAGAGTGGAGTGGACAGGGCGGGGTCTGCCTGAGGTGGGCTACACAACACGCATGGAGGTGGGCAGGAAGGGAGATTCCGGGCCAGCTGGAGTGGACCAGGCAGAGCTTGCCTAAGAGGAGCCACACAGCACGTGTGGAGGTAGGCAGTGTCACTCAGCCTGACAGATACGGGCAATCTGGGCTGCTAAAAGTGATGAGTCCTAACCGGGCTCAGTGGCTCAGCCTGCAATCCCGCGCCTTGGGAGGCTGAGGTGAGTGGATTGCCTGAGCCCGCGGGTTCAAGACCCGCCTGGGCAACTTGGTGAGACCTCACCTCTACAATAAATCAAAAAATTAGCCGGTTGTGGTAGTGTGCACCTGTAGTTCCAGCTACTTGGAAGGCTGAGGCGGAAGGATCGCCGGAGCCCAGCAGGTTGAGGCTGCAGTGGCTGGGAGCGGCCACTGCACTCCAGTCTGGGCAACAGAGTGAGACTCCAACTCAAAAAAAAAAAAAAAGTGATGAGTCCTTCATCTCTCAAATAGGAGTGTTAGTATTATGAGAAACTGTTACTTTGGACTTCATTTAGACCAGCAGGGAGGAGCTGGTTGATGATGTAATAAGTGACAGGAATCTGAGTGCAGAGTGGCCATGCCATGTGGCATTAAAACTGCACAGATCAGTGGTCTTCAGAGGTGAAACTATTCAAGCAAAATTGAACGTGGAACCCTGATCCTTGGACAGGTAAAAACTGTACCTGCTCTTGGCATGAAGGCAGAGGGACTGGAGCACCTCATACCCCTTCCTCACTCTACCCTGCAGTGGTCGAGGGCTCTTGGGGCTCCACAGAGCAGAGCCTGCTGTAGGCGGCAGATCTGTGGGTGTTCTGGGGACTGTAAAGTCTAAGTGTGTGACTTGACAGTCGACATCAGCGTTGGCAGGCACCTCTGAGATGGTCTGCACGTGCACTACACAGGAGACGGGCAGTGACAATTCCTGGAGTCAGTTCCGTCTCTGTGAAGCGAGGACAGCGCCTCCTCAAAGCCTCAGACTTGTTCTGAGGATCGAACGAGATGACGTGGGCGGATGTGCTCAGGGCCCCATAGGCGTCTGCAGTTGCTACTACAGAAAGGGACAGGCCCATCCTCTTTCAGGAAAGAGATGGGATTAGGTCCGTGATTCCCAGCTGTGACTCATGTTAGAATTGCCCGAAGAGGCTGAAAAAATGTTTAATTCCATTACTTGGATCCCACCTCAGACCACTGTGGCCGGAACCCTTTGCCAGCCCTGCCAGTGATTCTGGGGCACAACCTGTGGTGGAAATCGCTGGAGCTCTTACTTCCGTGACTGACTTTCTGTTCAGGGCCACATAGTTCAGACTGTGCAAGCCGTGGGGTCGCTGGCAAGTACTTGGCGCTGCTGCTGTGGTGCCAGAGGCCTTGACAATACCCATGAGGAGGAGTGAGCATTTCAGTATTTGTTGATAAAAGCTCTAGGGTCACCCCTGCTCTAGGCGGATGAACTTCAAGGTCTTGTCTGGCTCAAGGTGCTCCTTGTGGCTGGGCGCAGTGGCTCAGCCTGTCATCCCAGCACATTGGGAGGCTGAGGCGAGGGGATAGCCTGAGCCCATGGGTTCAAGACCAGCCTGGGCAGCTTGGCAAGACCTTATCTCTATAATAAACCAAAGAATTAGCCGGACATGGTATCACGCGCCTGTAGTTCCGGCTACTCGGAAGGCTGAGGCAGAAGGATTGCCAGAGCCCAACAGGTCGACGCTGGGGTGGCCGGGAGTATGCCATGGCACTCCAGCCTGGGCGACAGAGTGAGACTCCAACTCAAATAAATAAATAAATAAATAAAAATGTTCTTTGTAACATCTTTGAAAAATCGTGTGTGTCCCAGTCCATGGATATTTGAAAAGTCTTCTCAAAAGGCTAATAATTAGCCCCTCCTGAACTACATGGGTTGCTGTGTGGCTGCCAGAAATCAAGGTTGTCCTGTCTCCTTTTCTCAGATGCAAAAGTAAGGTTGTTAGTTGTGAAGGAAAATACTCTGGTATAGCAGGAACTCAACAGGTTAGCTGTGTGCCAGCTCCCCCTGCTCAGCTGTCCTGACTCCCAGGACTTGCGAATCATTTCTGCCTCCACACTGAGTGGAAGCCACTGAGGCATTAGCGATGGCAAAATGATTGGGTTTGAGTTTTTGGTTTCTTTTTGTCTTTAGTTGGGGGTCTCACTCTGTTGTCTAGGCTGGAATGCAGTCCTTCCACCTCAGCCTCCCGAGAAACCAGGACTACAGGTGCATGCCACCACACCTGACTAGTTTTTTGATTTCGTGTAGAGATGTGACACGCACTGAGCCCGATGTCCCTTTGAGATACCTCAGTAAAGATGCCAAGAAAGCGGTAGAGAGAGCAATCTAGATCTCGGCAGAGGGCAGGAGGGTGTCAGTGGGTGAGGCCACAGGAGATAAGCCTCTCCTGTTTGCTGCAGGGAGCATAATTTTGCCTGTTTATGAGGCTCGCTTACTGGGGGAAGGTAAACTGTGTGTCACAGGGAGCAGCATTTTGGAGAGAAAGACAGGGGTATGCATGCACTTAACACTAAGACAAGTCTTTGTCCCCTTCAAGAATGTTCTAGGAGCCTAAGGTTTATCTAGACAGCCAAAACTTAACTATTTTTAATTAAGCATTTTCAATAGTGGCTAGGGTTGCTTTAATCCCCACTGTGCCAGACCCTGTGCTGGGTGCTTTGTGTGGGTTACCCTTGGATCTTCAGAATAGTTCCCTGAGGTAGGCACTGTTATTCTACAGTGACAAAGCTAAGGAAACGGAGGCCATGCACCCACGAGTTGGACGGAGGCACAAGCTGATTTCTGAAGCTAATTCTTAGCCCCCCAGTATATTGCTTTAATTTGTTTAGTAGGCTTTATTTTCAGGGCAGTTCGGGTTCACGGCAAAACTGAGTAAAAGGTACAAAGAGTTCATACATGCCCCCGCCCCCAAGCACAGCCTCCCCACTGTCAAGTCCAGCACGAGGGGTACGTTTGTCACTGTCAACCTACGTTGACATGGCCTTTCTCAAGTCCACAGCTGGCATGAGTGCTCTCTTGGTGTTGCACATTCTGTGGGTTTAGATGATGTGTCCACCATTTGCAGTGTCATACAGACAAGTGTCACTGCCTGGGAAAGCCTTGTGCTCTGCTTGTCAACTGGCTTGCCCCGCCCGGTGCCACTGATCTCTCGACTGTCTCCATGGTTTCATCTGTTCTGGAATGTCATCTGGTTGGATATTGCCTTAATTTAAAAAATTCAGCTGGGTGTAGTGGCTCACACCTGTCATCCCAGCACTTGGGAGACTGAGACAGGAGGATTGCTTGAACCCAGGAGTTTGAGGCCAGCCTGGGCAACATAGCAAGACCTCGTCTCTATTTTAAAATAATTTTTAAAAATTTAAAAATAAGAGAAATAAAAATCTAAAATTAAGGGTATTAGCCGGGCTTGGTGACTCAGCCTGTAATCCCACGCCTTTGAGAGGCTGAGGTGAGTGGATTGCCTGAGCCTGCAGGTTCGAGACCCGCCTG
>NW_007259499.1:281893-292103 GCF_000164805.1 Carlito syrichta
CAATAAATCAAAAAATCAGCCGGACGTGGTAGCGCATGCCTGTAATTCCGGTTACTTGGAAGGCTGAGGTGGAAGGATCGCCGGAGCCCAGCAGGCGAGGCTGCGGTGGCCGGGAGCGGCCACTGTACTCCGGTCTGGGTGACCGAGTGAGACTCCAACTCAAAATAAATAAATAAATAAATAATAAATAAAATTAAGGGTATTTAGAGCAGAGGAAAATACTAAAAGTGGAAGTCATTTAAAAGATATTTAGAGAAAGGGGAGGAGGCAAAGTATAGGCTAAAACACTTAAATGTATGGGAATCTTAGCATTCACACAACTGTTAAGGGTGCATGGCCTCAGTCGGTCACTGAGACTTCCTTTGGACACGATAGCTAACATCCAGTCTCCATGATCATAAGGACAGACCTTGTCATCATATTGTAAAGGACGTCCGGGGGCCTGCGTGTGGTGGCTCTGCCCCTTGGTGGACCGGTGACTCTCAGCGCATCCTGGGAATTGGCCGAATGACTGGAGGGGATCCTCAGGGTCGCTCAGTCTACTTCCCTTGGGGGCAGGACCACAAGCCAAGGCTGTGAGGAGCTGTGGCCCACTCACAGCTCCAGCCTCCACTTGCTGTCTCAGAAGTCTAGGGTCATCAGTGCTGGGACACTGAGGCCTTCCTGCAGCTGGAAAGTGGAGATAAAATAGGGTGGTTGAGAGGGTCAAACAGTGTTCGAAGGTGCTCTGAACACAGTTACCTGATCCACGGTCACTAACAAACAGGCTGCTTTCTTTGTTCCTTTTTATCTTGTCTATCTTTTTTTTTTTTTTGAGTTGGAGTCTCACTCTGTCGCCCAGGCTGGAGTGCAGTGGCACACTCATGGCCACCCCAGTGCCAACCTGCTGGGCTCTGGCGAACCTTCCACCTCAGCCTTACAAGTAGCTGGAACTACAGGGGCACGCTACCATGCCCAGCTAATTTTTTGATTTATTGTAGAGACAAGGGCTCACCAAGTTGCCCAGGCTGGTCTCAAAACTCTGGGCTCAGGCAGTCCTCTCACTTTGGCCTCCCAAAGTGCTGTGATTTCAGGCTTGAGCCACCGCGCCCAGCGTTTTCTTGTCTAGCTTTAGGCCTTTTCCCTTGAGAGGTTGATGTTCCCAGGACTCCCCCCCACCCGGTCCCCAAGGTGTGAGTCAGTTAATAGAGACGAAAGATGTGCTTCCAGCATGGCATTCTTTTGGGGTACATTCAAGTATATAGTCCCTAAAGAAGGCCACACTTGTGTGCTGTTTTCTTGGACCCAGGACCCTCTGGGTGGTGTGGCTTTTGGTGACTTCAGGGCAGTGGTGTCTAATGGCAGAACAATCACCAGCACAATCAGCAGGCACAGCTTGGAGAAGGGAGAATCAGAGGAAAGGGCATTTGCTCAGGACTCAGTTTCCTCCCAGAGCCACAACCCTTGGGAACAGGGGCTTCTGGGCTTGACCCAGAGCCAGGTAGGCCATGAGCCAGGCAGGCAGTGACGTTTGCTGAGTTGACCCAGAATGGGGCACACAGAGCCCCGCAGTCCCCGTCTCTGCCTCGCTGGAACTGTGATGGTCCCCACATGCTTTGAGGCTGGTGGCCACAGCTGGGCTCTGTTGGTCACCAGAGAGGCTGCCACCTCCCAGGCCGGGCAGGGTGTGAGGCCCCAGGGGAGAGATTGGGTCCCACAGGGGACGCAGGACTGCTGGGAAGTGACACCATTCTCCTTGGCCTTGGAGGGGTGGGCCACAGCTGGAGCTGGTGTCCCCTGGCATGGCAGGGCACTCTGATCCTGGATTCCTCACTCGTGGGCTTTCTCACTTGGTGTGGGTCTGTTCAGTGGGATACCAGAGTCCTCCCTAGGGCCTGGCCCCGACAGGGCCCGATGCCAGACAGGGGATCCCAGCAAGGTGGGCTGCCTTCCCCAAGTCCGTTTTAGTGTCTCCAAGTGGGTTTTCAAGTATCTCCCTCTGCACTGCTTCACAGGTGTCCATCCACACAGCTCAGATACCTCCCTTGCTCTGAAGTCACCAGAGGCTCTCCTCTCCAGCACCCGAAGGGAAGGGCCTGGGTGTCTTAGCGCAGGCTTCCTGCACCTGTCAGTCACCAGGACCCACACGCCCTGCCCCTCCTTCCTGCTACCCATGAGGCCTACAGGTTACTTGCCCCAAACACTCCTCTGTTCTTTCCTTCCCCTAATTTTCTCTCAGGCCTTGCGGTATAGGTCTTGAGTCTCGGTTTTCTTGTCTACTAACTAGAGAAATTAATACCCACTCTAGAGTATTGGTGTGGAGATTAGATAACAAATATTGGCTGGGCGCAGTGGTTCATGCCTGTGATCCCAGCACTTTGGGAGGCTAAGGCAAGAGGATCACTTGAGCCCAGGAGTTTGAGACCAGCCTGTAACATAGTGAGACCTCGTATCTACAAAAAGGTAAAAACCTAGCTAGGCATGGTGTTGAGAGCTTGTAGTCCCAGCTGCTTGGGAGGCTGAGGTGGGAGGATCGTCTGAGCTGTGATGATGTCATTGCACTCCAGCTTGGGCAACAGAGTGAGACCCCAACTCAAAAAAACAAAAACCAGACATAAGACCTTCAGCCATGCCCAACACATCATCAGGCCCCTGGAAATGTAGCTATTGTTACCACCCTGTGGTCTTCCTTGCTCATGTTTGGTGGGTAAGGCCCTACTTTTTTTTTTTTTTTGAGTTGGAGTCACTCTGTCGCCCAGGCTGGAGTGCAGTGGCATGCTCATGGCCACCCCAGCATCGACTTGCTGTGCTCCGGTGATCCTTCTACCTCAACTTTCCAAGTCACCAGAACTACAGGTGCACGCTACCATGCCTGGCTAATTTTTTTATGTATTGTAGAGACGAGGTCTCACCAAGTTGCCTGGGCTGGTCTCGAACCTGCGGGCTCAGGCAATCCACTTGCCTTTGCCTCTCAAGGTGCTGGAATGACATACTGAGCCACCGAGCCCAGCCTAAAGTCCTACTTTTTAAAAATAGACTTATTTTTTTGGAGCAGTGGTGGTTCACAGCAAATTGAGCAGAAGACGTGGGAATTTCCACGTCCCCACCACCCCTGGCACGTGTGTGGCCTCCCCACCATCCACCACCCCCAGGGTGTGTTGGACACAACCAGTGGCGCTGTCTCGCTCACCCAGGGCTCAGTTGGTGCCCGCATCCCGTGTCCACCATGAGAGTGTCACGCCGCGCAGAGAGTTCCATGGCCTGAGCATCCTCTGCGCCACCTGCCCTCCCACCCACGTCCCAGGCGTTCAGGTGGTGCGTCCGTCCCGTCCCCACTAGCGCTGTGGCACTGCCCTCCACTCCCATCACCACCTCATTCAAGATGCCCAGCGTTCTCCATGTGCGTATGGGTGTCTGTGTGTAAGATTTGTGCATTCCTGGCAGCAGGAAGGTCTCACCTTCTGTATCCTGCCCACCCGGAAGTTCACGGCGCGTCTACTCACCGAGGTGTCGGTTTCAGTGGGGCGTGGAGGTCAGTCTCTGTCCCTGTCCTTCCTACCTGGGGTTCTCCTGTCAGAGAGGGGACACCTCCCAGCTGCCTTCCACCCTAGGACCTTGCTCCAGTAAGAAGACGTGGGGATTTCCACGTGCCCCCCACCGGGGGACTGCCCCCTCGGTAGGTTTCATCCAGACACAGGCCAGGACTCCTGTCCCCTTGGGCAGCACCAGGCAGGACCCCGCCTCCCCATCAAGAGCTCTGCATCCAGCGGCTGACTTTGACTCGTGTCGTGTCCTCTGCTGGCCCCAGGAAGTCCTGGTCCCGAGGACCAGCCTTGGTCAGCACGCCCCCAGTCAGCGCCGTGGCAGGCATGGCCGCACGGGGGCAGTAGAGGCCCACGACTGGGGATGCCCCGGGCACATGGGCTGGGAGCTGGAAGATGGAGGTTTACAGCACAAGCAGAGCAGGGGTGGGAGAAGGCCCAGGGAGGTCCAAGGGTGGTGAGCCGGCCGAGTGGCCGTGTGCTGCTCCCTGCCCTCCCACAGGCTGGCCTCTGCTTAGCTCCGCCCGGAGGGCATCCGTCCAGATGACACCAGTCCTGAGTGGGGAGCGTGGGCCTCACCTGCTCACCGCCTCCCGTCCGCTGCACTTCACAGTTCTGAAGGGTCTCCCACACCCGGGCTTGGATTCAAATCATCCGTCGGTCTTGAAAGAGGTGCTGTCACCCCGTGTGAGGAAACCGAGGCTAGAAGCATGAGGCCGGCTCAGGTGCACTGAGTTTGGAGGCACCGGGTCAGGTCGGAGCTCCTCTGGCCCCAGCGCCTCTGCCTGCCCCCCTAGGTCCAGTGCTCAGGCTGGTGAGCCTGGAGGGTCTTCCAGAGCAAGGACTGCATGGAGCTCATTGCTGTGTCCCTGGGCGGTGCCCCTGACTCCTCAGGGCTGTGGCCAGGTGTGTGGTATGAGGTCCTGTCCCTCCTGAGTGGGTCCATGACCTGCCCTCCTCTGCCGGGATGCGTAACTCTGTGATTCTGAGGCACAGCTCCTAACAAGGACGGTGGCAGCCGCGAGGGGTGCTGCTGGCTGGGCACGTCCACCAGGGCCACCGCGGGGCTGCCAGCCTGTGGACATGCCTCCTCAGTGAAGCGGGGAGGGTGTGGAATAGATGCCCAACATGTGCACTGGTGCCTGAGTGTTGACTTCAAGGGATGAGAATGAATGTGTTTAACTTTAGTAGCTACACATACAAATACACATGAGTGTTAGATATGGAGTATACTATAGTAAAATTGCATGAAAATGTTATATACACACATTTGTATTGTAGCTTGGAATGAGGTCTCTCTTTTTTTTTTTTTTTTGAGACAGGGCGCACTCTATTGTCCAGGCTAGAGTGCAGTGACAGGATCACTGCTGCCTCGACCTCCTGGGTCTAGGTGATCCTCCTGCCTCATCCTCCCAAGTAGCTGGGACTACAGGCGCACTACCACGCCCAGCTAATTTTTTTTTTTTTGAGCTGGAGTCTCACTCCGTCACCCACACTAGAGTGCAGTGGCACGCTCACAGTCACCCCAGCATCGACCCACTGGGTTCAGGCGATCCTTACACCTCAGCCTTCCAAGTAGCCTGAACTACAGGCGTGCGCTACCACACCCAGCTAATTTTTTCACTTATTGTAGAGACAAGGTCTCACCAAGTTGCCCGGGCTGGTCTCGAACCCGCGGGCTCAGGCAATCCTCTCGCTTCAGCCTCCCAAAGTGCTAGGATTACAGGCTGAGCCACCAAACCTGGCCAAATTTTTATGATTCCTTGTAGAGACGAGGTCTTGCTATGTTGCCTCGCTGGCTTCAAACTCCTGGGCTCAAGCAGTCTTCCCACCTCAGCCTCCCAAAGTGCTGGGATTACAGGCATGAGCCACCATGCTGCTGCTTTTAAAGTGGGTTTGTTTATTTATTTATTTATTTATTTTGAGTTGGAGTCTCACTCTGTCGCCCAGACTGGAGTGCAGTGGCCGCTCCCGGCCACCACAGGCTCGACCTGCTGGACTCCGGTGATCCTTCCGCCTCAGCCTTCTGAGTAGCCAGAATTACAGGTGCGCGTTACCATGCCCGGCTGATTTTTTGATTTATTGTAGAGATGAGGTCTCGCTGCCCAGGCGGGTGTCGAACCTGCGGGTTCAGGCAATCCACTCACCTCAGCCTCCCAAAGGCGCGGGATAACAGACTGAGCCACCGAGCTCGGATAAAGTGGGTTTATTTAAGAAAGACAGTGAGGGCGTCGTCGTAATTCTGGCAGGCAGCCAGGCAGAAGTATGACACAGGCGCGCCACTGACACGTTCAGGAAACTGTGGCGGAGGGGGACGGTGGGACAAAAGTAGCCACAGAACTGATTTTGGGGTGGCTCCATGTGACCCTCAGCATCTGACCTCAGTGGAGCCTGTGTCCTCCTCCGTGAAAAGAGCGCCTACCCCCCTTAGCCCAAATTAGAATATATGGGAGCCTGCCAAAGCCTGGAAGACCACGCACACTTCCACGGTGCTGACGCTGGGGCCCTCTTCTACCAGAGTCCACCTGGGCCGCCTCTCTCGCACCTCAGAAGGGGCCTCCCATGAGCCTCTTTCCTGGCATCCCTGGGATTGTGTCCTGTTCTGCGTGCTGTCCACACCTGGGCCTGCCGTTCTGAGGGAGGCGGGGGGGAGCGGGGGCAGCCCTGGAATCAGCCTGGGAACACATCCCAACTCACATCCCTGTTTGTTTTGTCCTCCCAAGTCAATGAGCTCACCCAGGGAAGGGAGGGAGCCAGGCGCTGTTCCCGTCCAGATACCTTCGGAGGCCCCTGGCACCGCCTGTTTTCCTTGGCACGGGAAGAGCAGGCGCCAGGCTGCGATGTGACGGCCTGAGCTCATCGTGGAGTGCAGGAGGGCGGCACCTCCCAGCTGGCAGGCACCGCCAGGAACAGAGGCTGGGGGCTGGGTAGGCATCGGAGTCCTGCCACTGGTCTGCTCCGTGGAGGGGCCCAGAACCCAGAGCCTGTCCCTGGGTCACTCCAACCTCAACCCAAAGAGTAGGCCTGTCGTCCGCTAGGAAGAAGGAGCCCGAGGCCAGGCCCACTTCTGAGCTGGCTCCAGCCTGGTCCTCATGGCACTGGGACTGGCAGGGGCTTCGGGGACAAGGGGTCAAGTTTCGCCGTCCTTACCACTCATACGTGCTCAGAACGTGTGCTGAGCACCCACAGTGTGCCCAGCCTTTGGGGAAGCGAGACAGCCACGTTGTACCCAAAGGCCAGGTGGGACCTTGGAGTCACCTCGTACCACTCAGCCCTTCTGTCTTCCTTACCCTCTCCCTCTATCATCCCAGACTTAGTTAAGGTTCAGATCAATTATTTGGCTGGTCATAAAAATCAAATGTATTGTTCATTTTCAAGATTGGATAATCAGGTATTTACATAATTGCAAATAACTTCTGATCAACCCAATATAATAACTATCATTACACTGAGTTAATACCCAATCGGAAAAGAGTAAAGAGGCTGGGTATAGTGGCTCAAGCCTGTCATCTCAGCACTTTGAGAGGCCGAGGTGAGAGGATTGCTGAGTCCAGTGGTTCAAGACCAGCCTGGGCAACCTGGTGAGACTTCGTCTCTACAATAAATAAAAAATTAGCCAGGTGTGGTGGCACGTGCCTATAGTTCCAGCTACTTGGAAGGCTGAGGCAGAAGGGTTGCCTGAGCCCAGGAGGTCGAGGCTGCAGTGGCCGTGAGTGTGCCACTACACTCCAGCATTGGCAACAGAGCGAGACTCCGATTCAGAAAAGAAAAGAGTGAAGAAAGTCAACATTTTAGCTACCCTGTTTATTCCAGTTGGGTTAAACTGGTTTAAGATTTTAAAAGTAGTCAGCAGACTCCCTGGGAGTCAGCTCAAGGTTTTAGAGGTGGTGACATGGCAGCTGGGTTTTGAGGGCCTTGTAAGAGTGTGCAAGCAGAGAGAGAGAGGACATCGTAGGTGGAGCAGGCAGGATGGCCCGGTGCTGGTCTCAACATCTCCGCACTAGGCTGATGGACTGGAAGGGGCTGGGGCTTGAACTCATGGTAGAAGCCAGGGCTGGTGATGGACCAAATGAGGGTGGAGAGAAGACCCAGAAATCATACAGGCAGATGTCCCAGACTTTCTGCATCATAGCCCTGAGGAAATGGAGGCGGGAAAGCCCACCAAAGTCCTCTGGTTCCCAAGGGCAAGAGGGGGAAAAACACAGCAAAAGAGAAGGCAAAACCCTGCCCAGAGCTGGCCTGAGACCATCTCCCACCCTGCGGCCCCACCTCTCAGCTCCAAGAGCAAACCATTTATTTTCTATGATTTTAAAAAATTGGCTCGTCTCATAAATGTTCCAGAGTCGGAACAAGCTGTGCCATGACTGAGACAAAACTGCTGAACAAATAAACAGGGTAGGCTGGGGGGCTGGGGCAGGCACTAGACACAGCCCCAAACCAGGCCCCAGGTTTCAGCAAGGCTGTCCTGGGTCAGGACTTCTGCTTCCTCCTCTCTAATAGGAGGGTGGGAGCACGGGACTTCTGGGGTTCCTTCCAGCTCTGGGATTATCTCTCTATCTATCTATCTATCCATCCATCCATATTTTTAATTTAATTTAATATAGAGATGGGGTCTCACTGTGTTTCCCAGGTTGGTTGCAAACTCCTGGCCTCAAGCAATTCTCCTACCTTGTCCTCCCAAAGTGCTGGGATTATAGGCATGCACCACCATGCCTAGCCCTTAGTTTTTAATTTAGAGCAGCTTCTCAGCCTGTCTTTGTCTTTCGTGACACTGGTATTTTCTGAGTGTTTTCCAAGGCCGGCTGTTTTGCAGAAGCCCTTCCACGTGGGTGAGTCTGATGTGTGCTCACAGTGAGATCCAGGTCAGGCGTTTGCAGGCGGGAATCACAGAGGTGGTGCTGGGTCCTGAGTACATCGAGTCAGGAGCACGCAATGTTGCTGTCCCAGGACTGGTGATGGGCGCTTTGATCACTTGCTAGATTTCTCTGCTGAAAAGCTGCCATTTTTTTCTGGTGTAATTAATAAGTAATTTAGGGGAATACTCTAATCCTGCGAAGACCCTGTCCTCATCGAACTTTTGCATCCATTGATGATCCTTACCCAAATCAATTATTAGGTGCTGGTTGCAGCGTTGGGACCTGGGCTGACAGGAGGCTGGTCTATCCCAGAGCACTGGGTGGACTGGAAGGGGAGACTGCAGGACACCTCGTTCTGCAACAGCTGACCTCTCACATGTCCACAAGGTGGAGGGTGACCAGTGTTGACTTTCTAGCCTTACTAAATAGAAGGCTGAAGCATCGGATGGGACTGGACATGATCAAAGGTGTCCATTCCTAATGGGATAAGATTTCCATGTGCCTGGCACTACTAGATCCTAAACGCCAGCTGTTTAGCACACGTGATTTTACTTAGTCCTCAGGCGGCTCTATGAGCGCATATTGTTGTCTCCCATTTGTAGATGATTAAACAGACTCAGAGAGGTCACGCAACTGGGAGTGGAAGAGTCTGGATTTGAACCAGGGTGTGTTGGGCTTCAAAGCTTTTGTTCCTCTCTGGGAAGGCGCCCTGGGCCGCCTAGCACATTCCAGGCAGGGTAGGCTCTCGCCTGCAAGCAGCTTAGGAGTGAGGTGGGTGGAGGTCCGAGTCCTGCGAGGGGCTGCTGTGTCCCCAGTACAGACCCCTGTGGCACAGCCAGGCATGCCTTGGCGTAGAGACAGGCTCTGTGAACAGCCCTGGGGGAGGGCCTGAGCAGATCCCCCACCTCACTACCCCTGCAGCCCTGAGGGGCAGAGCCCTCCCGACACTGACTCACCCGTTCTCACCCGGTGTGGCTGGGTCTCCTGGGCTTAGAAAGGCAGGAAGCTGAGCTCCGGTGCCTTGGAAAGTCTTTCAACAATAACCTTGACAAAGATGGGATTTTCCAGAGGGCGAGGGTTATTGTATTCGATCTGGTTCTTTGAAATGTGTTCACCCACTCGCCCCCGTGTATTTATGGTAATTCTCATATGCCAGACAATTCACCTAGACGGGATTCCCCACCATCTAGAGTGAGCCATAGAACCTCAGAGTTACCACTGTACAAGGCTTCGGGGACCATTGCATGGGAGCGTCCATTGTACAGATGAGGAAACTGGGGCCCTAGGGGGCTGTGACTTACTCACGGTCACACAACTCATTACCAGCATAACCAGAACTAGAAACTCCCAACTCAAGGTGGCTTCTGCCGCATCAAGATTTACTACCAGGCAGGAAGCCCTTGTGTCCAGGGTTATCTGCTGGTGGAGCTCAGCCTGCAGTCACATTTTGTTTGGCTTGCTCAATATTTTTTCTTTCTTTTTTTTTTTTTTGAGTTGGGGTCTCACTCTGTCACCCAGGCTGGAGTGCAGTGGCACGATCATGGCTCACTGAAGCTTCGACCTCTTGTGCTCAGGTGATCCTTCCACCTCAGCATCCCAAGTAGCTGGGACTCACCACCATCCCCAGCTAATGAAAAAAATTTTTTTTGTAGAGATGAGATCTTGCTTTGTTGCCCAGGCTGGTCTTGATCTCCTCGGCTCAAGCAATTTTTATGCCTCAGCCTCCCAAAGTACTGAGATTATAGGTGTGAGCCATTGAGTCTGACCCCATCAGTATTTTTTTTTTTTTGAGTTGGAGTCTCACTCTGTCGCCCAGGCTGGAGTGCAGTGGCC
>NW_007259499.1:292743-298673 GCF_000164805.1 Carlito syrichta
AAACAGGGAGCCGAGAGGGGTGAGAAGCTCTGGGGTTAAGTGCCAGTTGTGCCCGAGTCTCTGCTGGCCCCAGGCACACTCAGATCTGGGGCTGCGAATGCTCTGGGTGAGCATGTGGAAAGTTCAGGAACCATAGGACAGATGTCACTAGGCAAGACAGACACGGAGAGCTGAGGGGGCCGATAGTTCAGACAGCCCGTCCTCTGGGAGAATGTGGTGACAGTCCATCCTTGGGGGAGGATGCAGTGAAGGTTCATGCTCAGGGAGAACGTGGTGAGGGCCCATCCCCAGGGAAGGACAAGGACACAGTTTGGGCCATACTCAAGGGAGAATGTGGGCAGCCCATGATCAGGAAGACACGGGGACACCCAGCCTCGGGGGAGACATGGTGGTGATGGCCCATTTTCGGGAGAGGGTGTGGTGAGCCAGCCTGAGGGGAGAACATGGTGACAGATCGTCTTTGGGAAGGATGCGGTGATGGTCCTTACAGGGGAGAACGTGGTGACGGTTCATCCTCGGGTGAGGACAGGGTGGAGGTGGGTCTTGGTTAGACCTTAACTCGCATTAGAGGGCGGAGGACCACGGGCAGGAACACTCGCTGGGAGCTCCTGCGGCCATCCAGGATGACAGTCGGGGTTAGGTGGGCAGAGGGGGACAGGGAAGGAGGGATGGGGGCTGGAGGGTGGATCCCGGGAAGGCATGGGCGGGTCTAGGCCCACACTGGGGGAGGAGATGGGAAGAGGGAGTCGGGCTGACAGAGCCTGCGGGCTTGGGGACAGGAGCCCAGGGACGGGATCCCTCGTGTCCTGGACAGAAGAGGGAAAGGGGCTTGGGAGATGAGGTGCTCGTTTCCAAGGTGTCACGTCTGAGGGGGCAGCAGGACTTTCGTGTAGTCACCGTCAGCCTAAACGGGGCCGGAGGTCAAGAGAAGCTAGAGCTGGTGACCCAGAGGAGCTGGTGGGAGCTCTCTGGAGATGCGCCCCCTTTCTCCCAAGGGTGGGGCTCAGGCAGCATGACCCAAGCTAGGTGACAGCCACCCAGGAAGGCACAGGGGAGAGAAAGGCGGGAGGGACCCCAGTCACGTCCATGTGGGTGAGACCTGGAGAGTAGCCACGGGATCCTAAGAGCCAGCAGGAGGCCAACTGGCAGGGAGGGGGCGTGGAGGGGAGAGAGCAGGGACCCCTCTCCATACCTGTGGGCCAGGGTACTGACCCCAGATCCAGCCGAGCGCGTCCACCTGGGCGGGCCTGCCTTCCCCTTCCCCTCGTCATTCCGAGATAGCTCACGTCCCTTCCTTACTTGGGACTCAGTTTCCCTAGCTTTCGTGAAAAAGCTTCCCAGATGCTGCCCACGTGGGGCAACGGTCAGCTGTGAGCTACTCAGGAGGGAAAGAGGGGACTTCCTGGACAGAAGACCTCTGCGGACATGTCCTGCCTCCCCCTGGGTGGGGGGCCTGATTATCAGAGCCCGAGCATCAAGTGGGCTCAGGAGGCCCAGGCCACCCAGCTGCAAGTGTGGAATTGGAACCCGCGTCTCCAGAATACACATGCAGTGTCCTTTCCACTTCTGGTGCCACAGGACTCAGGTCACGTACTGGCACAGAGGTCAGGAGCCACAGCTGTCCTGGGCAGGCTGCAGCCCCATCCAGCCACCCACCGGGAAATCCTCACCTGCGTGTTTCTAAACACGTGCCTGGATTGAAGATATGGAGGCCGACCCCAGGATGAGGAGGGGAGGAGGCAGAGGTGGGTCTGCTGGCATGAGAGGCTGACCCACGACCCCATGGCCCCACAGCCCACAACCCCAGGACCCCACGGTCCCATGGCTCCACGAGTGGGGCTTTCGCCTGGGTCCACAGAAAGTGACAGACAGGACTGCAGTGTATGTGCCTGGGCTTGCTGGGACAACTTCCGGGGAGGGAGTTTGGGAGCAAGGCCTCTGCTGGGTTTTCCAAGAGGTCCTGTTCAAAAAGCCAGGTAAAAACCCCTGCCGGGGAGTCCCCATGGGAGCCCAGGACGCAGGGGAGAGGCCACGACCGGCCCTGCCACCAATTTCCTGCCTGGAAGTGGGCTCAGCCGACTCCTTCCCGGCACGGGGTCCCTCCTTCTGGACATCGGCTCTAGGGGCCTGGCTGAGGGCTCCTGGGGTCACAGGGGCACGGGAAGGGGGACACGGTTGCGGGGGCTGTGCCCCGGCGGAGGGGTGTGGGCGGGGAGGGGCTGCCCGCAGATGTCACTGCTCACCTCAGAGCTCGAATTAGGAGGCTGAAAAAAATTCCAGCAGGAAATAATGTGGCGCCCAAAATAGCAGCATCCCCGGGAGAGAGGCCGGGGTTGGGAGGCGGCTGAGGCGCCACGTCCTCCCAGCAGCTGAGGACGCATCGTGAGAGGCAGGGGGGTGACCCAGCCAGAGAGCCCAGAGAGGTGGGAGAAGACCAGTGAGGCCAGAAAGGACCAAAAAGGGGCCAGAGAGGCCAGAGAAGACCAGTGTGGAAATTCTTGGAACACGAATTCAAATTTAAAAAGCAACGTCCAAAATTGTATACACGCTGTGATCACAAATGTGTGAAAAGAAACTGTAAAGAAACAGTAGCAAAATGGTATCAATGGTTATGTTCATGTGTTGAGATTAATGATCTTCTTTTTCATTCCCTAATGTGGTTTATTTGTGTAGTAAAAACCACATGCATTGAAAGACTGGAAAACAGGCCAGGCTTGGTGGCTCAACCTGTCATTCCAGCACTTTGGGAGGCTGAGGCGAGTGGATTGTCTGAGCCTGTGGGTTCGAGACCAGCCCAGGCAACTTGGTGAGACTTTGTCTCTACAATAAATCAAAAGTTAGCTGGGCGTGGTAGCATGCGCCTGAGTTCAGGCTACTTGGAAGGCTGAGGCGGAAGGATCGCTGAAGCCCAGCAGGTTGAGGCTGCGGTGGCCGGGAGCGGCCACTGCACTCCAGTCTGGGCGAGAGTGAGACTCCAACTCAAGGAAAAAAAAAAAATTAGCTAGGCATGGTAGCACATGCCTGTAGTTCCGGCTCCTTGGAAGGCTGAGGCAGAAGGATCGCTGGAGTCCAGCAGGTCGACGCTGGGGTGGTCATGAGTGTGCCCCTGCACTCCAGTCTGGGCAATGGAGTGAGACTCCAACTCAAAAAAAAAAAAAGAAAGAAAGAAAGACTAGAAAGATGGAAACAACAGGGTTCTGCCTCCTTTTTCCTCCTGGCTGTGACTTCTGCTCCTGTGGAATGAAGCCGGCCTAAGCCTCCGGGTCTGATAGTGCAGGTGTTTGTTCTTACACAATCAGGTGGCTCACTCTGCTGCTGGTTCGAAGAGTCAACCTTCACACTGAAGACAGGTCAGACTGAGCCTGTTCTGTGATTGTTTGCTTGGGCTGTTCCTGCATGTTGGAAGAAGGAAACAGACGTTGTTTGACTCATGGATGCGACTGTCAGGCGACTTCTTGGCTCTCCCGACCTCAAGGGGCTGTGTCTCCGCCGGCTCCCTCCCACCCTGCTGTCTGTCCCGGCGCTGATGGTGTGCGGGGCTCTCCCCACCATCCCTGGGCATGGAGGCTGGCTCCCTGCTGGCTGGGCGCTCTTGGGAGGCAAGGCCCGGGTTTCATCCCAGGGTCTGAATAAGTGAATGAGTGGCTGTGAGCGAGTGAATGAGCAGTGACAGAAGGGTTAAGAAAGCCCGTTATGTGGGAGACCCAAGAGGCTTCCACGGAACCTGTGAGATATGTGAGATCACAACTGGGAGACGCGTGTCGTGAGGCCAGGGATCTGGAGGACTGAGTGTGTGTGAGTGTGCATGTGTGTGAGTGCGTGTCAGTGTGTGCGCATGTGTGATGTGTAAGTGCACGTGCCCAGTGTGTGTGTGTGAGTGAGTGTGTGTGTGTGAATGAGTGTATGAATATGTTGTGGGAGTGTGTGTGTATGAGTGTGAGTGCATGCGTGTGAATGAGTATGAGTGTGTGTGAGTGTGAGTGAGTGTGTGTGTGTGAACGTGTGTGTCTGGGAGGGCAAGGCTGGGGGAAGGCCCTGGGCCCCGGTCCCCCTCTGTTGGAGCCCTGGGCCGGTGGCTGTGACTCACTGGTGAGTCACTGCTGTGTGACTCACTCCTGCATGGCTGCTCCTTCCTTGGGCGTCCTCTGGGCCATTGAGCTCAGCCTGAGGAGGCGGCAGAGGGGGAGGGAGGAGGCGGGAGGGGAGGAGGAGAGGAGGAGGAGGGGAGGAGGAGGAGGAACAGGACCACGGGGCAGGTGCCTGCCGTGACTCACCCTGGGCCCACAGGAAGGGGTTTGTCACCTCCGGCCTCAGGCTCTCCCGCAGACCCAGACCCCATGGCGAGTCTAGCCAATAATGATCCTGCCCAGGGCTTTAGGCGCCACTGTGCCCTGCCCCACCATCGTGCGCTGACCCCTGACATGCTGCACTGGCAGCCCTGGGGCATCTGGGCCCAGCTGACTCGGCTGACCAGGCTCCCAGGCCATGTCCACCGCCCCTCACTCTCCTTTGCAGACCGCTGACCTCCACCACCTGATTCTCTCCAGCCCCAGGAAGCCTGGTGGGTGGCGACCCACTTCCACTGGAAGGATGGGGCGCTCCGAGAGGGGAGGCACTTGGTGGCGGGGCTGACGGGAGGCTGAGCTGGGCCTGGAGCAGGAGGCTGCAGGAGGCTGGTGACGGGTGTGCTCCTCCACACGCCGTGTCTGAGGGAGCACACGCGCCACACTCTGCTGACATGCAGGGCCCAGCAGGGCATGAAGCAGGCTCGCACAGGGGTCCCGGAGACAGCTGTCCTGCGGGGTGGGCGGTTTGGACCTCAGTAGAGCCAGGCAAATCCTGCCCCTCCACCCGCTTTCCCACGGAATGTGGGCAGAGGCTTCATGTCACTGAGACTTGTCACTGAGACTTACTGGTCGTAATGAGAGGCCTCCTCGAGGGCCTCAGGTGCCTTCCCCCAGGTCTCACTTGGAAACGCAGGCATCCTGGGGGCTCACCCACCTGGGACTCACTCACTTCTGGGGACTCACCTCCCTCCCTCCGGCCCTGTCTAGGCTCCTGCTGGCCAGCCCTTCTCCAGCAGTTTCTTGCAGACACCAGGCTTGGGAGGAGGTTCATTCCTCTCTCACTGCTTGGTCTTGAAGGACACAGCTTTTTCCTCCAGGCCCTCCCCTTGAAACAGGGGTGCTGTTCCTGCCCTTTTTTTTTTTTTTTTTTTTTTGAGTTGGAGTCTCACTCTCGTTGCCCAGGCTGGAGTGCAGGGACACACTCACACCTTGATCTGCTGGGCTCAGGCGATCCTTCCGCCTCAGCCTTGCAAGTAGCTGGAACTACAGGCACATACCACCATGCCCGGCCTATTTTTTGGTTTATTGTAGAGACGAGGTCTCACCAAGTTGCCCAGCCTGGTCTTGAACCCGCGAGCTCAGGCAATCCTCTCACCTCGGCCTCCCAGTGCTCGGGTCACAGCAGCTGGGGCATCACTGGACAGCTTTGCTCTGAGGGTTAGATTGTAGGCGTTGGCATCTGGCCAGGGTGTCCCTGTGGGAGAGCTGTTGAGCTGCTCCCCTTTTGTTTGGAATTGGATACAATGTAGCACCCTGTTCGCACGCTTTTGTTAATAAAATAAAACAATAACCCTACTGCCATCCATGGAAAGAGCACAACAGCTTGTGTTTGTGTGTGTATGTTGTGTCTGTCTCCTGGAAGCTGCGAATGCTACGAAGACTTTTACTAGAGTTTTCACTGGGACTGGGGATAGGATGAGTAGGAAACAAAAAAGGAAGGGTGAATCCTTCCATGGTGTCTTGTCATTAATGTTCTCTTCCTCTCCTTTCTCTTTCTCTCTCTCTTAAAACAGACTTTATCTGTCTTTAGGCCATTTCTGAGGACGCCCAGGCAGAGAAACTTGTTCTTTTTTTTTTTTTTTT
>NW_007259499.1:298693-311043 GCF_000164805.1 Carlito syrichta
GTTTCTGTGATAAATCACTGAGTATGATCGACTCCAAATCCATCCAAGTTGCTGCAAAATTCATATATTTGTCCTTCTTTATGGCTGCCTAATATTCCATTGTGTGTATGTACCACATTTTTAAAATCCAGTCCAGCTTTGATGGGCAACACGGCTGGTTCCATGTTTTTGTTATTGTGAATAGAGAGGCAACAAACATATGTGTCAACCTCTTTGGAGGACAGTGTGGTGATTTCTGAAAGAACTAGAAATTGACCTTCCATATGACCCAACAATTCCCCTCTTGGGAATATACCCGAAGGAACTCGAATTATTCTACAAGAAACTGGTTCTAAGACAGCCCAGGAGATGAGCCCCAGGATGCTGGTGTTTCCAAGCAGGACCTGGGGGAAGGCACACTGAGGCTCTCAAGGAGACCTGTCATTCTGACCAGTAAATCTCAGGGAAGATTTCGCCAGGGATCCAGGCAAACGCTCCTTCCCTCCCAGTTCCCGGGGGCTTTTCCCTGCAGTGCCCACCGGGCCTGAAGAAAGGACCCCACTGGGGAATGTGTGGAAGAGGAGAGAGGGGAGGGGAGCCGGGACAGTGAGAGAGAACAGAGAAGCAGGGCGAACCAGGGATGTAGGAACAGTGGCCATCGACACCTTTAATCATGAGCTCACTCTGGCTGAAAGGAACAGAGACACCCTCGAACTGGCTTGAACCCCGAAGGCGAAGGTGTCTGAAGGCTCCCTTGCTGACCACAGAGACAGGGACAAGATGGCTGGGTTCAAGGACACCTGGGGACACTCCCTCCCCTCGGGGTGTTGGCTTACCCACCTCTCTCAAGGCCTGAGGCTCTGAGCTCAGCCCCTGGGAATGGAGGGACCTTCTCAGCCAGCTCCAGTGTGAGGATGCTAGGGGACCTCTGGACACTAGAGGCCAATGCCAGACCTCGCCTCTCTGAGTGTGGGTAAAGAATGGGCAGTGGCAGCCCCACTGCTCTCATATAACCACTTGGCACGAGACTGTGCATATCTATTATAATCTGATTTTATTTTGTTTTTATTTATTTTTTGACTCAGGATCTCATCCTGTTGCCCAGGCTGGAGTACATGGTGTGATCATGGCTCACATAGCCTCAATCTCCTGGGTTCAGGCCATCTGTCCGCCTGAGCCTCTCAAGTAGCTGGGACCACAGGTGCACACCACCATGTCCAGCTAATTTTTTTTTTTGGTAGAGAGGAGGTCTCCCTGTGTTGCCTAGGCTGGTCTCGAACTCCTGGCCTCAAGCCATCTTCCTGTCTCGGCCTCCCAAAGTGCTGGAATTACAGGCGTGAGCTACTGCACCCAGCCTGGAATTGTAAATGTGGTCACTAGTGATCTGACACCATTTCTCAAAATCCAGCAATTCTCACACATGCGCACAAGGAAACATGTGCAAGGATGTCATCTAAAGCTTTATCCGTAGTGCAAAATTAGGAATCGCCTGGATGTCCATCTTTAAACCATGGTCTATTTTATACTCTGAAAATGTGGAAACAGGCTGGATGTGGTGGCTCATGCCTATAATTCCAGCACTTTGGGTGGTGAGGTGGGAGGATCATTTGAGGTCAGGAGTTCAAGACCAGCCTGGGCAACATAGCAAGAGCCTGTCTCTACAAAAAAATCAAAAAATTTGCCAGGGGCTGTGATGTATGCCTGTAGTCCCAGCTACTCAGGAGGCCGAGGCAGGAGCCCAAGAGGTTGAGGCTGTGGTGAACTATGATTGTGTCACTGTACTCCAGCCTGGGCAACAGAGTGAGACCCCAACTCAAAAAAAGAAAAAAAAAAGTGGAAACTACTGATGTAAACTCCCAAAACATCTTGGTAAACGAAACAAGTAATTTTCAGAATGATGCATGCAATATGGCATCACTCATGCATAAACAAAAATAAGCCTGGAAATAATAATAGATGTTTCCACAGATATGATAACTTATTTCTAAACATATGTGAATGCACAACAAAAGGCCTAATTCACACTAAAGTACCTGAATCACCTCCAGGAAAGCTGAGGTTAGGCATTGAGACCGAAGGAGACCGTCAGGTTTGACTTTCTTCAGTGATAACATGCTCGTGTATAATTTATGTATGTAAAATTAGTTTTAAACATTTTAAAAGAAAATGAGACCAGGCGTGGTGGCTCATACCTGTAATCCTAGCACTTTGGGAGTCCGAGGTGAGAGGACTACCCAAGTCCAGGAGTTCGTGACCAGCCTGGGCAACACAGCAAGATCCCACCTCTACACAAAAAATCAACAAATTAGCTGGGCATGGCGGTGTGTGCCTGTAGTCCCAGCTACTCGGGAGGCTGAAGCAGGAGGATCGCCTGAACCCAAAGTTTGAGGCTGCAGTGAGCTGTGATAGTTTTGCCACTGCACTCCAGCCTGGGCGACAGAGTGAGACCCCGACTCAAAAAAAAAATCGACCCCTTCCCCAGCGGTGACCATGTCTTCCTGCCACCCACACTGTGGTAGCTGCAGAAGCACACTTCAAACCCCTGAGGATCTCCTGAAGGCCCCCACTGAGAAAGGAGAGCAGTGTCCTGGAGCCTGGGTGCGTTACCACGGCAGAGGAGGGAGGTGGTGAAGATCCCGGAAGAAAGAGGACCAGCATGAGAGGAAGAACTTGGGAGTTCGAGGCCAGGACAGCCGAGTGGGACAGGGGTGCTAGGGGTTGTGGGCTCTGGAGAGAGAAGGGTCCAGAAAAACAGGCGAGGCTGGGGGCTGACCTGCAGGGGAAACGCAGGAAGCCATCTGGGCCTCCCCAAGGATGAGTTTTTTCCACCCTGGAGCCCCAGCTATTCGCAGCCCATGGGAGGAGCAGGGGGAACCCTGAGACTGACCAGAGGCCTCCTCTCCCCTCCCCAGCTCTGTGCGGGCCCCATCTGAGTCCATGCTGGCCCAGCCCCATCACCTTCTCCAAGGAAATGGGTTCCATGGGTCCTGCCCCGCCCAGCCCCTCCTCCTTCTGAAGGGCTACCGTCCTCGAAGGGCCAGCCCAGCTGGAGCCTACTGTCCCTGGGCACCCAGTGCCCCTTTAACCAGGACTGAACCCACCCCAGGGCCTCCAAGTCTTGGATCCTGCAAGCATCCTCTCCGGGGGTCTTCCGCTTGCAGACACCCCATCCCCTGTGCCTCCTCCACTGCCGTCCCCAGAATCCCTCTCACCTGAGCAGAAGAGAGATGTGCAATGGCCTTAAGCCAGAGTGAACGTTGAACGACTAGGTTTGCGAATACATACCTATTTTTTTTCTTTTTTCTTTTTGAGTCGAAATCTCACTCTGTCACCCAGGCTGGAATGTAGTGGCACACTCAAGGCCACTGCAGCCTCGACCTGCTGGGCTCCGGCGATCTTTCCACCTCAGCCTTCCGCGTAGCCGGAATTACAGGCATGCGCTACCACGCCTGGCTGCTGGCTGATTTTTTGATTTATTATAGAGATGAGGTCTTGCCAAGTTGCTCAGGCTGGTTTCGAACCCCCGGGCTTAGGTAATCCTCTCGTCTCCTCCTCCCAAAGGGCTGGGATGACAGGCATGAGTCACCATGCCCAGCCTATTTCTCTATGTTTTATATTTTGGGTTTGAGACTGTACTATAGATATACAACCACACACACACCCCTAATCACCAGCCTTTTCCCAAAAAACTTGTGAAGGCATTTTAAGGACAGATAAGACCAGTGTAGAAACCAGTGTGCATTTGCAGGCAAAGGAGAGGGTGTGAGTGGATGGGGCGCTCAGAGACAAGGGAGGGTGAGAGGGTCAGCCAAGAATCCAGGTGGGTCGGGGAGGGTGGAGGATGGTCAGGGCTGCAGGTGTGCTGGACAAAAGGCCGATGAGCCCTGCCTCCTGCCTGCACTCTCTCCAAGGACCCCAGAGCTGGCCACATCCTTCAGGCTGGGTGGATCTTCTGATCGGAGAAACTTGAGAGTGTGAATTGCTGAACCAGACCAAGGTGGCCACTGAGCCTCGGGCTGGGTGCAGCTTGGCTGAGCCTCCCATGAAGAGCCACGGGGAGTGAGAGGTGTGCAAGCCATGGGGACCAGAGGCCCAGCCGAACAGCTCCCCGCCAAGAGCCCGGGCTGTGCTCACTGATGACACCGCTCCTCTCCTCCCACCCCCCTGCCGCCCCTGCAGCAAGACCTGGCACCTACAGCCAACCCTGGCTGCGGCCATCGCCCAGCGGTGGTGTCTGAGAACACGTCCTGTGTGCTAGAGTGCAATGCTGCGCTGATGTGAAAGACACATCCTTGCCGGGCACGGTGGCTCAGACTGTCATCCCAGCACTTTGGGAGGTGGAGGTGAGAAGATTGCCTGAGTTCAAGGGTTCAAGATCTGTCCAGGCAACTTGGCAAGGACTCGTCTCTACAATAAATCAAAAAATTAGCCAGGTGTGGTGGCACGTGCCTGTGGTTCCAGCTACTTGGAAGGCTGAGGTGGAAGGATCACAGGTCGAGGCTGCGGTGGCCGTGAGCATGCCCCTGCACACCAGCCTGGGTGACAGAGAAGACTCCAACTCAAAAAAAGACGCATCCTTGTCCTGGAGAAGCTTTTACCTACCCGGCACCCAGCTCAGGGATCATGGAGACCAGTAAGCTCCGTCTGGCTAACAGACCCTCTGTGAGCTACGATGGCTTGCGTACCTCTCCAGAAAAGTACATACAGGTGCAGTTTTCATACAACTGAGGGAGGAGTCAGTCCCCTGAAACCCTCTGACAACTTAAGGGTCTGTGGACCCCAAGTTGCAAAAGCTTGACTTAATCTAACCCTCTCATTTTACAGATCCGGAATCTCAGGCCTCAAAAGGAAAAAGCCTTGACCAAGGTCAGGCTGTGGGTCACAGACTCCACCAGGCCCACCCTTGTCCACCAGGCCCACCTGGCCCTGGGCCAGCTCCCTTTCAGTCACCAGCCTCCCTCCTTCTCCCCCTCCTCCTCCCCGCTTGGAGCCAGGCGATCCCGGAATGCTGGCTGTGACTGACCACCCCTAGTTGCCCAGACATCAGGGAAAATGTTCTGGAGGAAGCAGGATGTGTTTTCCTGCAAAACCGTTTGTCTCCTAAGGTGATATGCATGCCGGGGAGGACACCCGTATCCTTCCCTGCCCATTTCCTCCCTAGAGAAACAGTTCCCGTTAGGGCTGTGTGGGCCCAGCCTGGCCCTGACTTTGTGTGGGGGGGCGGATGTCAGTCAGGGCCATGGGGAACGATCATTGAGGCTGATGGAGTGCTGTGTGTTGCTCCGTGGGTTCTTCTGACTCGGCCACAGCAAAGAATTTCAGAGTGACTCCCAAGAATAATTTTTTTTTTGAGTCAGAGTCTCACTCTGTCACCCAGGCTGGAGGGCACTGGCACGCTCATGCCCACCGCAGCCTCGACCTGCTGGGTTCAGGTGATCCTTCTGCCTCAGCCTTCTGAGTAGCTGGAGCTATAGGTGTATGCCACCACGCCTGGCTAATTTTTTGGTTTATTATAGAGACAAGGTCTTGCCAAGTTGCCCAGGCTGGTCTTGAACCCTGGGCTCAGGCAATCCTCTCATCTCCACTTCCCAAAGTGCTGGGATTACAGGCGTGAGCCACCGCACCTGGCCCAAGTATAATTTAAGACAGAATTTATTAGAAAGAAAGAGACATGCCCTTGGGGGGCATGGGCATCTTAAGAGAAAGGGCACATGCTTGCCTTTTACAAGAATACTTATCTTCTCTTATAACCATGATTAAGCAAACAATGAGCTAAGACGGTGGGCTGCAGGTGCGTCTGGTCATGAGTTCAGATGACCCTCTCGCCCCACTCTAAGATCACGTGGACCTTCTAAATAATTAAAGTTATTGTCTCACTAGATTTGGGCTTTTCTTAAAACATCGTGTCTGTGTCCTGGCAATTTCATGTTGTTCTGTGACTTCCTGCACTGGTGGCTCCACATTCCAGCCCTCCCATTGGTCAGGTCTGGTGTGCCTGGTCAGTAGGGGGAAGGTCGTGAATGGATGAGAAAGATGTCTAGATGCTGACCCTGTTCTAACTGAAACCCGTCTACCGGTGTCTAACCTGCATCCAATGTCCTGACACAGCCTCTCCTGACCTCTCCTCGCTCTCGGGGTGGCTGGAGGGGGTGCCCACCTCTGCAAACAGTCACCACCACCAGGCTCTGGGCATCCCTCCGTGCTGTTGGGGTTAAATCACCAAAGATTTGGCTTCCAGAAGAGATAGTTCAGTCTGGGTTCAGTGGCTCAGCCTGTCATCCCAGCACTTAGGGAGGCCGAGGCGAGTGGATTGTCTGAGCACGCGGGTTCAAGACCAGCCCGGGCAACTTGGCAAGACCTCGTCTCTACAATAAAACAAAAATTAGCTGGACGTGGTAGCGCGCGCCTGTGATTCCGGCTTCTTGGAAGGCTGAGGCAGAAGGATCGTCAGAGCCCAGCAGCTCGAAGCTGGGGTGGCCATGAGTGCGCCACTGCACTCCAGCCTGGGTGTTGGAGTGAGACTCGAACTCAAAAAAAAAAAAAAAGAGATGGTTCAGGTGACGGGCATAGTGCTAAGAACCCTGACTTAAAGGAGACAGACACCAGCCCTGCGTGAGTGAGTGAGTGAGGTCTGGAAGCGGGAGAGATGCATTGGCTTGATACGTGGCAAATACTCAGGGGATGCCTGTTACATACAGTGAATGGCACATGTTACAAAATAATATGTACAAAAAATAAAGAAAAAGGCCGGGGCAGTGCTTCACACCTGTATTTCCAGCATTTTTTCCTCTGCTCTCCCTCTCTGTTTTTCCCTCCTTCCCTATTATTGCTATTTTGTAACAACTTTGTTGAGATACAAGCCACATGCTACAGACTCACCCGTTTTAAGGGCACAGCTCAGTGGTTTTCAGTGTATCCTCACTATGGACACCATGACCCAGTGCTGGTAATGACTTCAGAACACGCCCATCACCTGAGGAAGGCCCTGATGCTCTCAGTCGTCACTCCCTGCATCTTCCCTCGGCCCTGGGCCCTCACCTGCGCTGTGTTTACAGATTCGCTGGCTCTGGACGTGGAAAGACGTGGACTCACAGGATCGCAGTCTTTCGTGACTCACTTGTTTTTCTGAGCACAATGTTTTCTTTTTTTTCCCACCGCCCAACCCCCCAGCACAGTGTTTTCAAGTTCCACCCACGTCACAGTGCGTATGGGTGCCTCGTTCGCTTTCACGACCAGGTAGCAGCCTGTGTGTAGACCGACTTAGCACCTTTTATTTATCTGTGCAGCAGTTGGTGGACGTTGGGTTGCTTCTGTATCTTGGCTGCTATGGATGATAGCTGCTGTGAACATACAGGTACCAGTTTTGCGTGGACACATGCTTCATTTCTCTTGGGCGTGAACCTAGGAGTGGAATTTCTGGGTCACACAATAAACACAGGCTTAACCGTTTGAGGAATAATAACGTAAACATTATTATTACTTGTGAGCCATTTTGAGAGCTCATTGCAGACATATGCCTCAATCCCTAAACATTTCAGAAACACTGACCAAGGACTTCCTCATCACCACACTTCAGTGATGGAATGTGGGAAATTTGACATTGATGTATACTTGATTCTACTACCTATTGCAAAATCCACACCCCAATTTTTGCCAGTTATGTCCTTATAGCATCTTCCCCCATCCACGAGACCACCTAGGCCCATGCCTGCATGTCGTCCTGTGTCCTTCCTCCCAGAACAAGTCTTGGGCCCCCGTCCCCCTGTGGTCTGTGACCATCCCTCCGTCTGGACTGGGAGTGTCTGATGGGTGGGTGTCACGGCTTGGCCACTCAGTGGGCCCTGCGGTCATTTCTATGGAAACCCCTGCTGTGTAAGGCACTCTACAGTCTGTAAAGCCCCCTCACAGTCATTTCTACAAATAGCCCACTGTGTAAGACACTCCACAGTCTATAAAGCTCCTTCATAGTCATTTCTATGAATATCCCTGTTGTGTACGGCACTCTACAGTCTATAAAACTCCCTCACAGTCATTTCTATGAATATCCTTGCTGTGAAAGGCACTCCACAGTCTATAAAGCCCCCTCACAGTCATTTCTACGAATAGCTTCACTGTGTAGGCGCACTACAGTCCATAAAGCCCCTCACAGTCTTGTGTGCTATTTGTTTTGAACAACCTTACAAGCTAGGCAGAGGAGCAATCTGCGACCGACTTTGAGCAAATTCACTTCGCCTCTTTTTGCATTTATTTCTTTGTTGACTTAAAAAGACAATTCTCTCCGGCAAAGCGATTCCACTCTCACTCCAGGGAGTGCTGCTCACATGGAAGGGCAGCGGGGTCCTGGCATGGTGCCCTAGGCAACTCCTCCAACACGTGTCTTGAGGATTAAAGGGCGCCATCGAGGCACGGCGCACGGCCCAGGAGATCGTGGGTGGTTAACACATGCATTCGAGTGCGTGAGCTGCTCACGCGTCAGGGGGACCCTGAGAGAGGTGCAGAGGAAGAAGAAAGCAGGACCAGCTCCCTGCGACCAGCACGGCCTTTCCTCCCGCTCTCCTGGGTGTCCCAGCCCGGGGCTCCCACCGCTGGAGGCGCAGGGCCTGGAGACAGCCTGGCTGTGTCGTGCCCAGCCTTCCCGCGAGAAGCTTCCGGGGGCTGGAGGCCGCAGCATCCAGATGGCTAATTGCTTTGTGCCTGTTTCTGCAAATCACAGTGATTCACTGTCCCTGCTGAAACACGCTCTCTTTTCAGAGACGTAATGGTTTCCAAAATTAATGTCGCCTCATCTGTCGTCCCGCTGCCCTTCTGCACGGCCCCACCCCGCCCTGCCCCAGCACAGAGCTTCCTGCTCCACAGGGTGGCCTTCACCCGGCGGTCTGGGGCGGGGGGGTTCACAGGCCCCTCCCCGGGTCACCTGGTCACTCACCGGGTCACCCGGAGCATCGGGGCACATGTCTCCCCACCCTCCCAGCCCGGGTCTGGCTGACACCCCGGGAAGAACCACGAGGCTCCGTCCTACAGTTTTGCTTAGGAAGCTCCCGAGATCATCTACTTACAGGCAGGGGACTGGTCAGCTCTGTTTGCTTTGGACAGCTCGTCGTGGGTCTGTGGGCCAGTCTTGGCTAAGAGGCCTGAGGCTTTGGGGTCTGCCTCTGGTGGACAGGGACTTGCCCCACCCAGTGACATAAAGCTGTGTGGCTCCCACACGGCCACCTTCCCATTCATCTGCTAAACAGGCATCCAGCCTCTCTGTGTGCCTGCCCGTGAGGGGCTCGGGGCCCGGTAAGAAGCACCACAGTCCTCGGCCAAGAGGGAGGCCAGCTGGCCTCTCTGTGACTCTGCGGATTTTGCCTCCTGGGCTTTGAGGTCAAGTTGTTAACGACACTGAGATTCCCGGGGAGTCTGTCCGCTTGGTGGACTGCTGCTTGTATGTGTGGACTCGCCCATGGTGGCCCTGGGAGGCTGCTTCCCTTCCATGCCACTTTATGCTGCCCATTGATAGAGGACTGGTTGAACACTTGTGGTGCGTCCTCACAGTGGAGTACTATGCAGCTGTGAAAAAGCGAGGGCCATTTGTGGGGATGGAAAAGCTGGGTGGGCCAGGCTCTGTGGCTCAGCCTGTAATCCCATGCCTTTGGGAGACTGAGGAGAGTGGATTGCCTGAACCCACGGGCTCGAGACCCGCCTGGGCAACTTGGCGAGACCTCATCTCTACAATAACTAAAAAAAAAGTCAGCCGGGTGTGGTAGCGTGTGCCTGTGATTCCACTACTCTGAAGGCTGAGGCGGAAGGATCGCCGGAGCCCAGCAGGTCGAGGCTATGGTGGCCAGGAGCGGCCACTGCACTCCAGTCTGGGTGACAGAGTGAGACTCCAATTCAAAAAATAAATAAATAAAAAATAAATAAAATAAAAATTAGCCGAGCATGGTAGCAAGCACCTGTAGTTCCAGCTACTAAGAAGGCTGAGGCGGAAGGATCCCCGGTGCCCAGCAGGTCGAGGCTGTGGTGGCCGGGAGCGGCCACTGCACTCCAGTCTGGGCGACAGAGTGAGACTCCAACTCAAAAAAAAAAAGAAGCCGGGCTCGGTGGCTCAGCCTGTAATCCCGCACCTTTGGGAGGCTGAGGTGAGTGGATTGCCTGAGCCCGCGGGTTTGAGACCCGCCTGGGCAACTTGGCAAGACCTCATCTCTACAATAAATTAAAAAAAATTCAGCTGGGCGTGGTAGCGCGTGCCTGTAATTCCGGCTACTCGGAAGGCTGAGGCGGAAGGATCTCCGGAGCCCAGCAGGTCGAGGCTGCGGTGGCCAGGAGTGGCCACTGCACTCCAGTCTGGGCGACAGAGTGAGACTCCAACTCAAAAATAAATAAATAAATAAATAAATAATTTAAAAAAATTAAAAAAAAATTAAAATATTTCAAAAAAAAAGAAAATCAGGTGGAGAAGACACGTGCTGTGGGGCTCTGCCCATCTAAGACAGGGAGTGCTCATCTCTCCGTGTGCATCTGCTCACACAGCAAAAAGCAGAAGAAATCATAACGTCAAAGGTAAATACATTTTAAAAAATGGGGCGGGGAAATCGGGAGATGGTGGAAAATGGACGCAAGCTTTTGATTATAAGATGAGTAAGTTCTGGAGATGGAGCAAGCAGCCTGGGACTGGAATGTCCCTTGAAATTTGCTAAGAGAGGCAGTCTTCAGCACGCTCACGACCAATGACAGTGATGTGAGGGGACAGATGTGCAGTGTAAGTTGATTGTGGTAACCGTTTCACAGTGTATACACAGATCAAATCGCTACGCTGTATACTTTATTTTTATTTTTTTATTTTTTGAGTTGGAGTCTCACTCTGGCACCCAGACTGGAGTGCAGTGGCCGCTCCCGGCCACCGCAGCCTCGACCTGCTGGGCTCCGGCGATCCCTCTGCCTCAGCCTTCCAAGTAGCTGGAACTACAGGTGTGCACTACCACACCCGGCTAATTTTTTCGATTTATTGTAGAGATGAGGTCTTGCCAAGTTGCCCAGGTGGGTCTCAAACCTGCAGGCTCAGGCAATTCACTCACTTTGGCCTCCCAAAGCGCTGGGATTACAGGCTGAGCCACGGAGCCCAGCTGATCCTTTAAACAGATACAATTTATATTTGTCAATAATGCCTCAACTGAAGTTTTGGGGAAAAATTATAAAAAAGAAAAGAAAAAATTCTCATAAAAATAAGATAAAGTAAAATAAAATAAAAGTACATAAATAAATATACAGTTTCCCTCTGGGAGAGGGAAAGCCTGGGCAGTGGGTCAGGGTAGAAGCTAGACTTTCTGGAGCAGATGATTTTATAGAGTTGACTTTGGAACTGTGCAAACATTGTTGATAGTTACAAAACAAAATTAAAATGGAAAAAGCAATTCTCAAAAAAAACAGCAAATGAATTTGCTGGGTGTGGCGGTGCACGCCTGTAGTTCCAGTTACTTGGAAGGCTGAGGCGGAAGGATCGTCGGAGCCCAGCAGGTCGAGGCTGCGGTGGCTGGAAGCGTGCCACTGGACTCCCACCTGGGCCACAGAGTGAGAGTCCGACTCAAAAAAAAAAAAAAAAAGAAAAGAAAAGAAAGAGAAAAAAAACAGCAAAGAGATGCAGGAGTAAAAGTCAGGTAAGTTGAGCAAAAATGGAAGCAGGAAGTAGACGCAGGGGCTTGGGTGATGTAAGATGATCTGTGATTTTCTTCCTAGTGGAGTCCACCGAGAGGGCTTAGAAAGCAGCAGCACCGCCGGGCCCGACAGTGACTTCCAAACACCGCAGCCCACTCAGGACGGGGGCTCCTGGGGGACTGCGCCCCATTTGGCTCAGACATCACCCTGTCCTGTGCGATACAGGACACAGATTTGAGAAATCTACCAGGTCAGGCAGAAGGAGATTGCCAGAGACTGTTGGGTTCTTGCCAAAAGAGCCACGGTGCCAACTCGAAGGGGCTCCCACAGGCCAGGATGCAATTCTGACGGATGGCGGCATCTTCACTGCAGTCAAGACACAGCAGGAATCCAGGTCCCTGTGTCCCACCCCGCTTTCCAGACATGGTTCTTCAACACTTCTGCCTGTGTTTTTTTCCCTCCTGATAATTTCTCCCTGTTTTTAAGGGACCCAGCTCTGCCTGGGCACTTGGTGACCTTGCATGTGTCCAAACAGGTCACAAAGGTGAGGGGCAAACTACAGCTAATGTGAATCCTGGCCCGATGCCTGTGATCTTCCCAGAACCGAGAGTACAGGAGATTGTCGGGGACTGCCAGGACACCGTTCCCACCCCCTCCCATCTCCTGGAAGCCCCCCCACTTGCTGCCTCCTGGGCTCTGAGGAGCTGGGGGGTTTCTGCCCTGCCACTCCCACT
>NW_007259499.1:311113-314318 GCF_000164805.1 Carlito syrichta
GAATCACAGGCATGCACTACCATGCCCGGCTGATTTTTTGATTTATTGTAGAGATGAGGTCTCGCCTGCCCAGGCGGGTCTCGAACCCGCGGGCTCAGGCAATCCACTCACCTCAGCCTCCCAAAGGGGCAGGATTACAGGCTGAGACACCAAGCCCGGCTGTGCCACTCCCACTTTAGGCAAGCCATTCTTTTTCTCTCTTGGCTTTAAGAACTTTTACTTTATTCTGTTTTTTTTTTTTTTTTTTTGAGCTGGAGTCTCACTGTCGCCCAGACTGGAGTGCAGTGGCTGCTCCCGGCCACCGCAGCCTCAACCTGCTGGGCTCCGGCGATCCTTCCTCCTCAGCCTTCTGAGTAGCTGGAATTACAGGCATGCGCTACCATGCCCGGCTGATTTTTTTATTTATTGTAGAGATGAGGTCTTGCTGCCCAGGTGGGTCTCGAACCCGCGGGCTCAGGCAATCCACTCACCTCAGTTTATTCTGTTTTTAAAAATAATTTTTAAGTTAATGCACAACAGGTATACATAATCTTGGGGTACGTGTGTGATAATTTAGGACATTCACATAATTTGTAAAGATCGAATCGTGACTTAGGATATCTATCACCCTAAATATTTATTCCTTCTTCATTCTGAAGACATTTGGATCCTTCTCTCCAAGCTATTTTTTGTGATTTATTCATTTACCTCTCCTAGTATGTTAGCGTGTGCAATCACTGTCGACCATAGTCACCCTCCTGGTCTGCCACACCTCAGGTCTTATTTCTTCTATCAAACTGCATATCTCTACCCATTAACCAACTTCTCTCATCCCTCTTTCCCCTAATTTATTCTTGGTGTTCTCTAGTTTCATATAATGTTTATATATTTCCTCGTCTCTGGAAAAATTTCAATCATTGAAAAATGACTTTTTGCCACCCTTTCCACTTTCCCCCCGAATTCCTGTTATGGGAATCTTGACATTTCTTTCTCTCATTTCTCTTAGCTTTTTTACTGTGACCTAGGAGACTTCCGCACTTTGAGTTTTCAAATCTCTAAAGCTCCAAACCTCAGAACAGAGCTGAAGAGTGTAAAGCCACGTGGCCGCTGCGTAAAACTGGCCCCTCAATGACAGGCTGCCACAACTCACGTCTCAGTCACTGGCTCCTTTTGTTTCCGTGTCATCTTTGCTGATGCTTAAGAAAAGGATTGCAGGAGCTGGCACTTGGACCAATGCTTATTTTTGCTCTCTAGATAAGTAACAAACTGCCTAAATGTAAAAGTGGCTCCTTGTGTCTGCACTGGAGCCTCTTGGGCTTGGCCTTACCTTGTGTGCGTGGGCTTGCCAGATACCACCTGTGGACTTCCTGAGTGATAACTGAGGCTTCAGTTCGTAATATTACATCTATATTATATATATGCTCATAATACTGTTCACTGTGGAAGGGGGTATTGCACATGACATTCCTTCCAACCTTGTGTTTTTACTGCAGTTAACAGTTGCCATGGTTTTTCTTTTGCTTAGCTTTTGTTTGCTTGTTTAAAGTTATTGCTAACATTTTACAAATGCTCTGTGTATATCTGTTAAAAACCTAGTAATATCTTTTCCAAATATCCAAATGTGTCAAATAGTCCAGCGGTTCCCCCTCCACCACTGCCCGAGCCCCCCTGCTATGCCCTCTGCCTCTGTCCCAGTTTGGATGGCTCTACACCTGGGGCTTGGGTGTCATACTAAGACTTCTTATCAAAGTTTCCCCCTAGGTTTGCTCCTGTGTTTTCTGGGTCCTTTCATTCCTTGTTCTTGGCTTAGTCTTTCATTTCACTGAATCATATCCTTCACTATCTTCCTAAGAAGAGGTGTGTAGGAGGTAAAAATGTTGAGTTCTTGCATAGCTGAAAATATCTTTATTCCACGCTTATCCTTTATTTGGCTAAGTATAGAATTCTGGGATAAAAATAATCTTCACTCAGAACTTCGGGTGCCCAACACTGCTCTCCTCCAGCCGCCCCCCCTCCCCGCACTGCTCTTGAGATGTCTGGTGTCATACAGGCCTAACTCCTTCCTGATGGCAAGATTTCCTCTCTAGGAGTTGTTTGGTTGCTCCCATTCTCTTGGAATTCTGAATTCCAAAACTGCTGCCTTGGTATTTCCCCCATTCTATTGGACATTTCATGAGTACATTTAGTTTGAAGATTTATGTCCTTTGCTGCTGGGAAATTTTCTTTTTTTTGTTTTTTTTTTTTGAGTTGGAGTCTCACTCTGTCACCCAGACTGGAGTGCAGTGGCCGCTCCCAGCCACCGCAGCCTTGGCCTGCTGGGCTCCGGCGATCCTTCTGCCTCAGCCTTCCAAGTAGCTGGAACTACAGCCATGCTACCACGCCCGGCTAATTTTTGACTTATTGTAGAGATGAGGTCTTGCCAAGTTGCCCAGGCGGGTCTTGAACCTGCGGGCTCAGGCAATCCACTCACCTCAGCCTCCCAAAGGCGCAGGATTACAGGCTGAGCCACCGATCCCAGCTGGGAAATTTTCTATCCATCAATCTATCAGTCTATTCATCATAATCATCATCTGTCATCATCTATCTGTCTGTTCATCCATCTTATCCCGTTTTCTCTGTTTTCTGAAGTCGAATGCCGATATTAGAATAATCTTCTAATACCCTTTTTAATCCTGGATTCCATTTCTTTATCTTTTTATTTTACTTTCTGGGAGATTTCTTCAACTTTATTTTCCTGCTCTTTTGTCAAATCTTTTGTTTTCATGACCACATTTTCAATTTCCAAGAGCTCTTTCTCATGCTCTCATTATTCCTTTTTCACAGCATCCAGTTCTTTTTCATGGATGTGCATCTTTTCTTTGAGTCAGTCTCACTGTTGCCCAGGCTAGAGTGCAATGGCACACTCATGGCTGCCACAGCCTCGACCTGCTGGCCTCAGGCAATCCTCCCCCCTCGGTCTTCCAAGTAGCTGGAACTACAGGTACATATCACCACACCCGGCTAATTTTTAAATTAGAGATGAGGTCTCGCCAAGTTGCCCAGGCTGGTCTCAAACTTCTGGACTCAGGCAATCCTCTCACCTCTGTCTGGGATTATAGGTGTGAGCCACTGTGCCCAGCTGTATCTTCTTTTAGATTTTTGAGGCTGTTAGTTAAAAGTATAATACAAGCCGGGCTTAGTGGCTCAGCCTGTAATCCCGTGCCTTTGGGAGGCTGAGGTGAGTGGA